>NW_026292080.1:0-136519 GCF_023091745.1 Budorcas taxicolor | reverse complement strand
CGAGAAGACCTGCCGCAACTCGAGAAAATCCAGGAGGTTCTCCCCTCCAGGCGAGATGAGGCCCATTTCCGCTGAGGCGTCTCGAGGCTGATCACACCACACCTCTGGAACTTCGAAAGGGTCCTTCACACCCTTGGTGTAAAACAAGAAGTTCCCCGACATACCCTTCTCCACTCGAGAGGAATCACGAGGGTCCCGCCCACATCCAGAGCAGCCCGTTTCCGTCTCGTAGCTCGAGATGAGGGATCCTTTCCCTGCTTCGTCGGGAAAGAGTTCCCGGCGTTCCCGTCGCATCTCAAGAGGAGGCCCTCTCAACAGGAACGGCGAGAGGAACTCCAGGGTCGTGCCACCATTCCAAGAGTCCCCCAGATGTCTCAGTCCATTCCAGAGGAACCTCTTTTCCCTTCACCGGCTCGTCTTTCACGCCGAGGATCGACTCACACCAAGGTGGCACGTGGCACAGCCCTGTGGGAAAGCCTCGTGGGAAAGCCTCGAGGGACAGCCTCGAGGGAAAGCCACAGATCCCTTGATCCACGTGACAGGAAGCGTGACACTACTGCTGCAGCTCGGGAGGAAAGCGCACGTGCATGCCCCCACTCGAGACGAGGCCTGACTCCCCTGGGGAGACTCAGAAGCACCCCAAGATCCATGGCAACACTGGAGAGGAATCCTCAGGTTCCGGCCCCGACTCCACACAAGGACTGAGGCCCCGGCATGGACGGGAGAGGAATCCCGAGAGGTCCCCTAGCAACTCGCATGGGGACTGGCCTTTCCTGAGGCCACCAGAGCGGGTCCCTGAGGTCCCCGTCGTAACTCGAGAAGACCTGCCGCAACTCGAGAAAATCCAGGACGTTCTCCCCTCCAGGCGAGATGAGGCCCATTTCCGCTGAGGCGTCTCGAGGCTGATCACACCTCCCCTCTGGAACTTCGAAAGGGTCCTTCACACCCTTGGTGCAAATCAAGAAGTTCCCCGACATACCCGTCTCCACTCGAGAGGAATCAAGAGGGTCCCGCCCACATCCAGAGGAGCCCCGTTTCCGCCTCGTAGCTCGAGATGAGTGATCCTTTCCCTGCTTCGTCGGGAAAGAGTTCCTGGCGTTCCCGTCGCATCTCAAGAGGAGGCCCTCTCAACAGGAACGGCGAGAGGAACTCCAGGGTCGTGCCACCATTCCAAGAGTCCCCCAGATGTCTCAGTCCATTCCAGAGGAACCTCTTTTCCCTTCACCGGCTCGTCTTTCACGCCGAGGATCGACTCACACCAAGGTGGCACGTGGCACAGCCCTGTGGGAAAGCCTCGTGGGAAAGCCTCGAGGGACAGCCTCGAGGGAAAGCCACAGATCCCTTGATCCACGTGACAGGAAGCGTGACACTACTGCTGCAGCTCGGGAGGAAAGCGCACGTGCATGCCCCCACTCGAGACGAGGCCTGACTCCCCTGGGGAGACTCAGAAGCACCCCAAGATCCATGGCAACACTGGAGAGGAATCCTCAGGTTCCTGCCCCGACTCCACACAAGGACTGAGGCCCCGGCATGGACGGGAGAGGAATCCCGAGAGGTCCCCTAGCAACTCGCATGGGGACTGGCCTTTCCTAAGGTCACCAGAGCGGGTCCATGAGGTCCCCGTCGTAACTCGAGAAGACCTGCCGCAACTCGAGAAAATCCCGGAGGTTCTCCCCTCCAGGCGAGATGAGGCCCATTTCCGCTGAGGCGTCTCGAGGCTGATCACACCTCACCTCTGGCACTTCGAAAGGGTCCTTCACACCCTTGGTGCAAATCAAGAAGTTCCCCGACATACCCGTCTCCACTCGAGAGGAATCACGAGGGTCCCGCCCACATCCAGAGGAGCCCCGTTTCCGCCTCGTAGCTCGAGATGAGGGATCCTTTCCCTGCTTCGTCGGGAAAGAGTTCCCGGCGTTCCCGTCGCATCTCAAGAGGAGGCCCTCTCAACAGGAACGGCGAGAGGAACTCCAGGGTCGTGCCACCATTCCAAGAGTCCCCCAGATGTCTCAGTCCATTCCAGAGGAACCTCTTTTCCCTTCACCGGCTCGTCTTTCACGCCGAGGATCGACTCACACCAAGGTGGCACGTGGCACAGCCCTGTGGGAAAGCCTCGTGGGAAAGCCTCGAGGGACAGCCTCGAGGGAAAGCCACAGATCCCTTGATCCACGTGACAGGAAGCGTGACACTACTGCTGCAGCTCGGGAGGAAAGCGCACGTGCATGCCCCCACTCGAGACGAGGCCTGACTCCCCTGGGGAGACTCAGAAGCACCCCAAGATCCATGGCAACACTGGAGAGGAATCCTCAGCTTCCGGCCCCGACTCCACACAAGGACTGAGGCCCCGGCATGGACGGGAGAGGAATCCCGAGAGGTCCCCTAGCAACTCGCATGGGGACTGGCCTTTCCTGAGGCCACCAGAGCGGGTCCCTGAGGTTCCCGTCGTAACTCGAGAAGACCTGCCGCAACTCGAGAAAATCCAGGAGGTTCTCCCCTCCAGGCGAGATGAGGCCCATTTCCGCTGAGGCTTCTCGAGGCTGATCACACCTCCCCTCTGGAACTTCGAAAGGGTCCTTCACACCCTTGGTGCAAATCAAGAAGTTCCCCGACATACCCGTCTCCACTCGAGAGGAATCACGAGGGTCCCGCCCACATCCAGAGGAGCCCCGTTTCCGCCTCGTAGCTCGAGATGAGTGATCCTTTCCCTGCTTCGTCGGGAAAGAGTTCCTGGCGTTCCCGTCGCATCTCAAGAGGAGGCCCTCTCAACAGGAACGGCGAGAGGAACTCCAGGGTCGTGCCACCATTCCAAGAGTCCCCCAGATGTCTCAGTCCATTCCAGAGGAACCTCTTTTCCCTTCACCGGCTCGTCTTTCACGCCGAGGATCGACTCACACCAAGGTGGCACGTGGCACAGCCCTGTGGGAAAGCCTCGTGGGAAAGCCTCGAGGGACAGCCTCGAGGGAAAGCCACAGATCCCTTGATCCACTTGACAGGAAGCGTGACACTACTGCTGCAGCTCGGGAGGAAAGCGCACGTGCATGCCCCCACTCGAGACGAGGGCTGACTCCCCTGGGGAGACTCAGAAGCACCCCAAGATCCATGGCAACACTGGAGAGGAATCCTCAGGTTTCGACCCCGACTCCACATAAGGACTGAGGCCCCGGCATGGACGGGAGAGGAATCCCGAGAGGTCCCCTAGCAACTCGCATGGGGACTGGCCTTTCCTGAGGCCACCAGAGCGGGTCCCTGAGGTCCCCGTCGTAACTCGAGAAGACCTGCCGCAACTCGAGAAAATCCAGGAGGTTCTCCCCTCCAGGCGAGATGAGGCCCATTTCCGCTGAGGCGTCTCGAGGCTGATCACACCTCCCCTCTGGAACTTCGAAAGGGTCCTTCACACCCTTGGTGCAAATCAAGAAGTTCCCCGACATACCCGTCTCCACTCGAGAGGAATCACGAGGGTCCCGCCCACATCCAGAGGAGCCCCGTTTCCGCCTCGTAGCTCGAGATGTGGGATCCTTTCCCTGCTTCACCGGGAAAGAGTTTCCGGCGTTCCCGTCGCATCTCAAGAGGAGGCCCTCTCTACAGAAACTTCGAGAGGAACTCCAGGGTCGTGCCACCATTCCAAGAGTCCCCCAGATGTCTCAGTCCATTCCAGAGGAACCTCTTTTCCCTTCACCGGCTCGTCTTTCACGCCGAGGATCGACTCACACCAAGGTGGCACGTGGCACAGCCCTGTGGGAAAGCCTCGTGGGAAAGCCTCGAGGGACAGCCTCGAGGGAAAGCCACAGATCCCTTGATCCACGTGACAGGAAGCGTGACACTACTGCTGCAGCTCGGGAGGAAAGCGCACGTGCATGCCCCCACTCGAGACGAGGCCTGACTCCCCTGGGGAGACTCAGAAGCACCCCAAGATCCATGGCAACACTGGGGAGGAATCCTCAGATTCCGGCTCCGACTCCACACAAGGACTGAGGCCCCGGCATGGACGGGAGAGGAATCCCGAGAGGTCCCCTAGCAACTCGCATGGGGACTGGCCTTTCCTGAGGCCACCGGAGCGGGTCCCTGAGGTCCCCGTCGTAACTCGAGAAGACCTGCCGCAACTCGAGAAAATCCAGGAGGTTCTCCCCTCCAGGCGAGATGAGGCCCATTTCCGCTGAGGCGTCTCGAGGCTGATCACACCTCACCTCTGGAACTTCGAAAGGGTCCTTCACACCCTTGGTGTAAAACAAGAAGTTCCCCGACATACCCTTCTCCACTCGAGAGGAATCACGAGGGTCCCGCCCACATCCAGAGCAGCCCCGTTTCCGTCTCGTAGCTCGAGATGAGGGATCCTTTCCCTGCTTCGTCGGGAAAGAGTTCCCGGCGTTCCCGTCGCATCTCAAGAGGAGGCCCTCTCAACAGGAACGGCGAGAGGAACTCCAGGGTCGTGCCACCATTCCAAGAGTCCCCCAGATGTCTCAGTCCATTACAGAGGAACCTCTTTTCCCTTCACCGGCTCGTCTTTCACGCCGAGGATCGACTCACACCAAGGTGGCACGTGGCACAGCCCTGTGGGAAAGCCTCGTGGGAAAGCCTCGAGGGACAGCCTCGAGGGAAAGCCACAGATCCCTTGATCCACGTGACAGGAAGCGTGACACTACTGCTGCAGCTCGGGAGGAAAGCGCACGTGCATGCCCCCACTCGAGACGAGGCCTGACTCCCCTGGGGAGACTCAGAAGCACCCCAAGATCCATGGCAACACTGGAGAGGAATCCTCAGGTTCCGGCCCCGACTCCACACAAGGACTGAGGCCCCGGCATGGACGGGAGAGGAATCCCGAGAGGTCCCCTAGCAACTCGCATGGGGACTGGCCTTTCCTGAGGCCACCAGAGCGGGTCCCTGAGGTACCCGTCGTAACACGAGAAGACCTGCCGCAACTCGAGAAAATCCAGGACGTTCTCCCCTCCAGGCGAGATGAGGCCCATTTCCGGTGAGGCGTCTCGAGGCTGATCACACCTCCCCTCTGGAACTTCGAAAGGGTCCTTCACACCCTTGGTGCAAATCAAGAAGTTCCCCGACATACCCGTCTCCACTCGAGAGGAATCAAGAGGGTCCCGCCCACATCCAGAGGAGCCCCGTTTCCGCCTCGTAGCTCGAGATGAGTGATCCTTTCCCTGCTTCGTCGGGAAAGAGTTCCTGGCGTTCCCGTCGCATCTCAAGAGGAGGCCCTCTCAACAGGAACGGCGAGAGGAACTCCAGGGTCGTGCCACCATTCCAAGAGTCCCCCAGATGTCTCAGTCCATTCCAGAGGAACCTCTTTTCCCTTCACCGGCTCGTCTTTCACGCCGAGGATCGACTCACACCAAGGTGGCACGTGGCACAGCCCTGTGGGAAAGCCTCGTGGGAAAGCCTCGAGGGACAGCCTCGAGGGAAAGCCACAGATCCCTTGATCCACGTGACAGGAAGCGTGACACTACTGCTGCAGCTCGGGAGGAAAGCGCACGTGCATGCCCCCACTCGAGACGAGGCCTGACTCCCCTGGGGAGACTCAGAAGCACCCCAAGATCCATGGCAACACTGGAGAGGAATCCTCAGGTTCCTGCCCCGACTCCACACAAGGACTGAGGCCCCGGCATGGACGGGAGAGGAATCCCGAGAGGTCCCCTAGCAACTCGCATGGGGACTGGCCTTTCCTAAGGTCACCAGAGCGGGTCCATGAGGTCCCCGTCGTAACTCGAGAAGACCTGCCGCAACTCGAGAAAATCCCGGAGGTTCTCCCCTCCAGGCGAGATGAGGCCCATTTCCGCTGAGGCGTCTCGAGGCTGATCACACCTCACCTCTGGCACTTCGAAAGGGTCCTTCACACCCTTGGTGCAAATCAAGAAGTTCCCCGACATACCCGTCTCCACTCGAGAGGAATCACGAGGGTCCCGCCCACATCCAGAGGAGCCCCGTTTCCGCCTCGTAGCTCGAAATGAGGGATCCTTTCCCTGCTTCGTCGGGAAAGAGTTCCCGGCGTTCCCGTCGCATCTCAAGAGGAGGCCCTCTCAACAGGAACGGCGAGAGGAACTCCAGGGTCGTGCCACCATTCCAAGAGTCCCCCAGATGTCTCAGTCCATTCCAGAGGAACCTCTTTTCCCTTCACCGGCTCGTCTTTCACGCCGAGGATCGACTCACACCAAGGTGGCACGTGGCACAGCCCTGTGGGAAAGCCTCGTGGGAAAGCCTCGAGGGACAGCCTCGAGGGAAAGCCACAGATCCCTTGATCCACGTGACAGGAAGCGTGACACTACTGCTGCAGCTCGGGAGGAAAGCGCACGTGCATGCCCCCACTCGAGACGAGCCCTGACTCCCCTGGGGAGACTCAGAAGCACCCCAAGATCCATGGCAACACTGGAGAGGAATCCTCAGGTTCCGGCCCCGACTCCACACAAGGACTGAGGCCCCGGCATGGACGGGAGAGGAATCCCGAGAGGTCCCCTAGCAACTCGCATGGGGACTGGCCTTTCCTGAGGCCACCAGAGCGGGTCCCTGAGGTCCCCGTCGTAACTCGAGAAGACCTGCCGCAACTCGAGAAAATCCAGGAGGTTCTCCCCTCCAGGCGAGATGAGGCCCATTTCCGCTGAGGCGTCTCGAGGCTGATCACACCTCCCCTCTGGAACTTCGAAAGGGTCCTTCACACCCTTGGTGCAAATCAAGAAGTTCCCCGACATACCCGTCTCCACTCGAGAGGAATCACGAGGGTCCCGCCCACATCCAGAGGAGCCCCGTTTCCGCCTCGTAGCTCGAGATGTGGGATCCTTTCCCTGCTTCGTCGGGAAAGAGTTCCCGGCGTTCCCGTCGCATCTCAAGAGGAGGCCCTCTCTACAGGAACTTCGAGAGGAACTCCAGGGTCGTGCCACCATTCCAAGAGTCCCCCAGATGTCTCAGTCCATTCCAGAGGAACCTCTTTTCCCTTCACCGGCTCGTCTTTCACGCCGAGGATCGACTCACACCAAGGTGGCACGTGGCACAGCCCTGTGGGAAAGCCTCGTGGGAAAGCCTCGAGGGACAGCCTCGAGGGAAAGCCACAGATCCCTTGATCCACGTGACAGGAAGCGTGACACTACTGCTGCAGCTCGGGAGGAAAGCGCACGTGCATGCCCCCCACTCGAGGACGAGGCCTGACTCCCCTGGGGAGACTCAGAAGCACCCCAAGATCCATGGCAACACTGGGGAGGAATCCTCAGATTCCGGCTCCGACTCCACACAAGGACTGAGGCCCCGGCATGGACGGGAGAGGAATCCCGAGAGGTCCCCTAGCAACTCGCATGGGGACTGGCCTTTCCTGAGGCCACCGGAGCGGGTCCCTGAGGTCCCCGTCGTAACTCGAGAAGACCTGCCGCAACTCGAGAAAATCCAGGAGGTTCTCCCCTCCAGGCGAGATGAGGCCCATTTCCGCTGAGGCGTCTCGAGGCTGATCACACCTCACCTCTGGAACTTCGAAAGGGTCCTTCACACCCTTGGTGTAAAACAAGAAGTTCCCCGACATACCCTTCTCCACTCGAGAGGAATCACGAGGGTCCCGCCCACATCCAGAGCAGCCCCGTTTCCGCCTCGTAGCTCGAGATGAGGGATCCTTTCCCTGCTTCGTCGGGAAAGAGTTCCCGGCGTTCCCGTCGCATCTCAAGAGGAGGCCCCTCTCAACAGGAACGGCGAGAGGAACTCCAGGGTCGTGCCACCATTCCAAGAGTCCCCCCAGATGTCTCAGTCCATTCCAGAGGAACCTCTTTTCCCTTCACCGGCTCGTCTTTCACGCCGAGGATCGACTCACACCAAGGTGGCACGTGGCACAGCCCTGTGGGAAAGCCTCGTGGGAAAGCCTCGAGGGACAGCCTCGAGGGAAAGCCACAGATCCCTTGATCCACGTGACAGGAAGCGTGACACTACTGCTGCAGCTCGGGAGGAAAGCGCACGTGCATGCCCCCACTCGAGACGAGGCCTGACTCCCCTGGGGGAGACTCAGAAGCACCCCAAGATCCATGGCAACACTGGAGAGGAATCCTCAGGTTCCGGCCCCCGACTCCACACAAGGACTGAGGCCCCGGCATGGACGGGGAGAGGAATCCCGAGAGGTCCCCTAGCAACTCGCATGGGGACTGGCCTTTCCTGAGGCCACCAGAGCGGGTCCCTGAGGTCCCCGTCGTAACTCGAGAAGACCTGTCGCAACTCGAGAAAATCCAGGAGGTTCTCCCCTCCAGGCGAGATGAGGCCCATTTCCGCTGAGGCGTCTCGAGGCTGATCACACCTCACCTCTGGAACTTCGAAAGGGTCCTTCACACCCTTGGTGCAAATCAAGAAGTTCCCCGACATACCCGTCTCCACTCGAGAGGGAATCACGAGGGTCCCGCCCACATCCAGAGGAGCCCCGTTTCCGCCTCGTAGCTCGAGATGAGGGATCCTTTCCCTGCTTCTTCGGGGAAAGAGATCCCGGCGTTCCTGTCGCATCTCAAGAGGAGGCCCTCTAAACAGGAACGGCGAGAGGAACTCCAGGGTCGTGCCACCATTCCAAGAGTCCCCAAGATGTCTCAGTCCATTCCAGAGGAACCTCTTTTCCCTTCACCGGCTCGTCTTTCACGCCGAGGATCGACTCACACCAAGGTGGCACGTGGCACAGCCCTGTGGGAAAGCCTCGTGGGAAAGCCTCGAGGGACAGCCTCGAGGGAAAGCCACAGATCCCTTGATCCACGTGACAGGAAGCGTGACACTACTGCTGCAGCTCGGGAGGAAAGCGCACGTGCATGCCCCCACTCGAGACGAGGCCTGACTCCCCTGGGGAGACTCAGAAGCACCCCAAGATCCATGGCAACACTGGAGAGGAATCCTCAGGTTCCGGCCCCGACTCCACACAAGGACTGAGGCCCGGCATGGACGGGAGAGGATCCCGAGAGGTCCCCTAGCAACTCGCATGGGGACTGGCCTTTCCTGAGGCCACCAGAGCGGGTCCCTGAGGTCCCCGTCGTAACTCGAGAAGACCTGCCGCAACTCGAGAAAATCCAGGAGGTTCTCCCCTCCAGGCGAGATGAGGCCCATTTCCGCTGAGGCGTCTCGAGGCTGATCACACCTCCCCTCTGGAACTTCGAAAGGGTCCTTCACACCCTTGGTGCAAATCAAGAAGTTCCCCGACATACCCGTCTCCACTCGAGAGGAATCAAGAGGGTCCCGCCCACATCCAGAGGAGCCCCGTTTCCGCCTCGTAGCTCGAGATGAGTGATCCTTTCCCTGCTTCGTCGGGAAAGAGTTCCTGGCGTTCCCGTCGCATCTCAAGAGGAGGCCCTCTCAACAGGAACGGCGAGAGGAACTCCAGGGTCGTGCCACCATTCCAAGAGTCCCCCAGATGTCTCAGTCCATTCCAGAGGAACCTCTTTTCCCTTCACCGGCTCGTCTTTCACGCCGAGGATCGACTCACACCAAGGAGGCACGTGGCACAGCCCTGTGGGAAAGCCTCGTGGGAAAGCCTCGAGGGACAGCCTCGAGGGAAAGCCACAGATCCCTTGATCCACGTGACAGGAAGCGTGACACTACTGCTGCAGCTCGGGAGGAAAGCGCACGTGCATGCCCCCACTCGAGACGAGGCCTGACTCCCCTGGGGAGACTCAGAAGCACCCCAAGATCCATGGCAACACTGGAGAGGAATCCTCAGGTTCCTGCCCCGACTCCACACAAGGACTGAGGCCCCGGCATGGACGGGAGAGGAATCCCGAGAGGTCCCCTAGCAACTCGCATGGGGACTGGCCTTTCCTAAGGTCACCAGAGCGGGTCCATGAGGTCCCCGTCGTAACTCGAGAAGACCTGCCGCAACTCGAGAAAATCCCGGAGGTTCTCCCCTCCAGGCGAGATGAGGCCCATTTCCGCTGAGGCGTCTCGAGGCTGATCACACCTCACCTCTGGCACTTCGAAAGGGTCCTTCACACCCTTGGTGCAAATCAAGAAGTTCCCCGACATACCCGTCTCCACTCGAGAGGAATCAAGAGGGTCCCGCCCACATCCAGAGGAGCCCCGTTTCCGCCTCGTAGCTCGAGATGAGGGATCCTTTCCCTGCTTCGTCGGGAAAGAGTTCCCGGCGTTCCCGTCGCATCTCAAGAGGAGGCCCTCTCTACAGGAACGGGGAGAGGAACTCCAGGGTCGTGCCACCATTCCAAGAGTCCCCCAGATGTCTCAGTCCATTCCAGAGGAACCTCTTTTCCCTTCACCGGCTCGTCTTTCACGCCGAGGATCGACTCACACCAAGGTGGCACGTGGCACAGCCCTGTGGGAAAGCCTCGTGGGAAAGCCTCGAGGGACAGCCTCGAGGGAAAGCCACAGATCCCTTGATCCACGTGACAGGAAGCGTGACACTACTGCTGCAGCTCGGGAGGAAAGCGCACGTGCATGCCCCCACTCGAGACGAGGCCTGACTCCCCTGGGGAGACTCAGAAGCACCCCAAGATCCATGGCAACACTGGGGAGGAATCCTCAGATTCCGGCTCCGACTCCACACAAGGACTGAGGCCCCGGCATGGACGGGAGAGGAATCCCGAGAGGTCCCCTAGCAACTCGCATGGGGACTGGCCTTTCCTGAGGCCACCGGAGCGGGTCCCTGAGGTCCCCGTCGTAACTCGAGAAGACCTGCCGCAACACGAGAAAATCAAGGAGGTTCTCCCCTCCAGGCGAGATGAGGCCCATTTCCGCTGAGGCGTCTCGAGGCTGATCACACCTCACCTCTGGAACTTCGAAAGGGTCCTTCACACCCTTGGTGTAAAACAAGCAGTTCCCCGACATACCCTTCTCCACTCGAGAGGAATCACGAGGGTCCCGCCCACATCCAGAGCAGCCCCGTTTTCCGCCTCGTAGCTCGAGATGAGGGATCCTTTCCCTGCTTCGTCGGGAAAGAGTTCCCGGCGTTCCCGTCGCATCTCAAGAGGAGGCCCTCTCAACAGGAACGGCGAGAGGAACTCCAGGGTCGTGCCACCATTCCAAGAGTCCCCCAGATGTCTCAGTCCATTCCAGAGGAACCTCTTTTCCCTTCACCGGCTCGTCTTTCACGCCGAGGATCGACTCACACCAAGGTGGCACGTGGCACAGCCCTGTGGGAAAGCCTCGTGGGAAAGCCTCGAGGGACAGCCTCGAGGGAAAGCCACAGATCCCTTGATCCACGTGACAGGAAGCGTGACACTACTGCTGCAGCTCGGGAGGAAAGCGCAGGTGCATGCCCCCACTCGAGACGAGGCCTGACTCCCCTGGGGAGACTCAGAAGCACCCCAAGATCCATGGCAACACTGGAGAGGAATCCTCAGGTTCCGGCCCCGACTCCACACAAGGACTGAGGCCCCGGCATGGACGGGAGAGGAATCCCGAGAGGTCCCCTAGCAACTCGCATGGGGACTGGCCTTTCCTGAGGCCACCAGAGCGGGTCCCTGAGGTCCCCGTCGTAACTCGAGAAGACCTGTCGCAACTCGAGAAAATCCAGGAGGTTCTCCCCTCCAGGCGAGATGAGGCCCATTTCCGCTGAGGCGTCTCGAGGCTGATCACACCTCACCTCTGGAACTTCGAAAGGGTCCTTCACACCCTTGGTGCAAATCAAGAAGTTCCCCGACATACCCGTCTCCACTCGAGAGGAATCACGAGGGTCCCGCCCACATCCAGAGGAGCCCCGTTTCCGCCTCGTAGCTCGAGATGAGGGATCCTTTCCCTGCTTCTTCGGGAAAGAGATCCCGGCGTTCCTGTCGCATCTCAAGAGGAGGCCCTCTAAACAGGAACGGCGAGAGGAACTCCAGGGTCGTGCCACCATTCCAAGAGTCCCCCAGATGTCTCAGTCCATTCCAGAGGAACCTCTTTTCCCTTCACCGGCTCGTCTTTCACGCCGAGGATCGACTCACACCAAGGTGGCACGTGGCACAGCCCTGTGGGAAAGCCTCGTGGGAAAGCCTCGAGGGGACAGCCTCGAGGGAAAGCCACAGATCCCTTGATCCACGTGACAGGAAGCGTGACACTACTGCTGCAGCTCGGGAGGAAAGCGCACGTGCATGCCCCCACTCGAGACGAGGCCTGACTCCCCTGGGGAGACTCAGAAGCACCCCAAGATCCATGGCAACACTGGAGAGGAATCCTCAGGTTCCGGCCCCGGCTCCACACAAGGACTGAGGCCCCGGCATGGACGGGAGAGGAATCCCGAGAGGTCCCCTAGCAACTCGCATGGGGACTGGCCTTTCCTGAGGCCACCAGAGCGGGTCCCTGAGGTCCCCGTCGTAACTCGAGAAGACCTGCCGCAACTCGAGAAAATCCAGGACGTTCTCCCCTCCAGGCGAGATGAGGCCCATTTCCGCTGAGGCGTCTCGAGGCTGATCACACCTCCCCTCTGGAACTTCGAAAGGGTCCTTCACACCCTTGGTGCAAATCAAGAAGTTCCCCGACATACCCGTCTCCACTCGAGAGGAATCAAGAGGGTCCCGCCCACATCCAGAGGAGCCCCGTTTCCGCCTCGTAGCTCGAGATGAGTGATCCTTTCCCTGCTTCGTCGGGAAAGAGTTCCTGGCGTTCCCGTCGCATCTCAAGAGGAGGCCCTCTCAACAGGAACGGCGAGAGGAACTCCAGGGTCGTGCCACCATTCCAAGAGTCCCCCAGATGTCTCAGTCCATTCCAGAGGAACCTCTTTTCCCTTCACCGGCTCGTCTTTCACGCCGAGGATCGACTCACACCAAGGAGGCACGTGGCACAGCCCTGTGGGAAAGCCTCGTGGGAAAGCCTCGAGGGACAGCCTCGAGGGAAAGCCACAGATCCCTTGATCCACGTGACAGGAAGCGTGACACTACTGCTGCAGCTCGGGAGGAAAGCGCACGTGCATGCCCCCACTCGAGACGAGGCCTGACTCCCCTGGGGAGACTCAGAAGCACCCCAAGATCCATGGCAACACTGGAGAGGAATCCTCAGGTTCCTGCCCCGACTCCACACAAGGACTGAGGCCCCGGCATGGACGGGAGAGGAATCCCGAGAGGTCCCCTAGCAACTCGCATGTGGACTGGCCTTTCCTAAGGTCACCAGAGCGGGTCCATGAGGTCCCCGTCGTAACTCGAGAAGACCTGCCGCAACTCGAGAAAATCCCGGAGGTTCTCCCCTCCAGGCGAGATGAGGCCCATTTCCGCTGAGGCGTCTCGAGGCTGATCACACCTCACCTCTGGCACTTCGAAAGGGTCCTTCACACCCTTGGTGCAAATCAAGAAGTTCCCCGACATACCCGTCTCCACTCGAGAGGAATCAAGAGGGTCCCGCCCACATCCAGAGGAGCCCCGTTTCCGCCTCGTAGCTCGAGATGAGGGATCCTTTCCCTGCTTCGTCGGGAAAGAGTTCCCGGCGTTCCCGTCGCATCTCAAGAGGAGGCCCTCTCTACAGGAACGGGGAGAGGAACTCCAGGGTCGTGCCACCATTCCAAGAGTCCCCCAGATGTCTCAGTCCATTCCAGAGGAACCTCTTTTCCCTTCACCGGCTCGTCTTTCACGCCGAGGATCGACTCACACCAAGGTGGCACGTGGCACAGCCCTGTGGGAAAGCCTCGTGGGAAAGCCTCGAGGGACAGCCTCGAGGGAAAGCCACAGATCCCTTGATCCACGTGACAGGAAGCGTGACACTACTGCTGCAGCTCGGGAGGAAAGCGCACGTGCATGCCCCCACTCGAGACGAGGCCTGACTCCCCTGGGGAGACTCAGAAGCACCCCAAGATCCATGGCAACACTGGGGAGGAATCCTCAGATTCCGGCTCCGACTCCACACAAGGACTGAGGCCCCGGCATGGACGGGAGAGGAATCCCGAGAGGTCCCCTAGCAACTCGCATGGGGACTGGCCTTTCCTGAGGCCACCGGAGCGGGTCCCTGAGGTCCCCGTCGTAACTCGAGAAGACCTGCCGCAACTCGAGAAAATCCAGGAGGTTCTCCCCTCCAGGCGAGATGAGGCCCATTTCCGCTGAGGCGTCTCGAGGCTGATCACACCTCACCTCTGGAACTTCGAAAGGGTCCTTCACACCCTTGGTGTAAAAAAAGAAGTTCCCCGACATACCCTTCTCCACTCGAGAGGAATCACGAGGGTCCCGCCCACATCCAGAGCAGCCCCGTTTCCGCCTCGTAGCTCGAGATGAGGGATCCTTTCCCTGCTTCGTCGGGAAAGAGTTCCCGGCGTTCCCGTCGCATCTCAAGAGGAGGCCCTCTCAACAGGAACGGCGAGAGGAACTCCAGGGTCGTGCCACCATTCCAAGAGTCCCCCAGATGTCTCAGTCCATTCCAGAGGAACCTCTTTTCCCTTCACCGGCTCGTCTTTCACGCCGAGGATCGACTCACACCAAGGAGGCACGTGGCACAGCCCTGTGGGAAAGCCTCGTGGGAAAGCCTCGAGGGACAGCCTCGAGGGAAAGCCACAGATCCCTTGATCCACGTGACAGGAAGCGTGACACTACTGCTGCAGCTCGGGAGGAAAGCGCACGTGCATGCCCCCACTCGAGACGAGGCCTGACTCCCCTGGGGAGACTCAGAAGCACCCCAAGATCCATGGCAACACTGGAGAGGAATCCTCAGGTTCCGGCTCTGACTCCACACAAGGACTGAGGCCCCGGCATGGACGGGAGAGGAATCCCGAGAGGTCCCCTAGCAACTCGCATGGGGACTGGCCTTTCCTGAGGTCACCAGAGCGGGTCCATGAGGTCCCCGTCGTAACTCGAGAAGACCTGCCGCAACTCGAGAAAATCCCGGAGGTTCTCCCCTCCAGGCGAGATGAGGCCCATTTCCGCTGAGGCGTCTCGAGGCTGATCACACCTCATCTCTGGCACTTCGAAAGGGTCCTTCACACCCTTGGTGCAAATCAAGAAGTTCCCCGACATACCCGTCTCCACTCGAGAGGAATCACGAGGGTCCCGCCCACATCCAGAGGAGCCCCGTTTCCGCCTCGTAGCTCGAGATGAGCGATCCTTTCCCTGCTTCGTCGGGAAAGAGTTCCCGGCGTTCCCGTCGCATCTCAAGAGGAGGCCCTCTCAACAGGAACGGCGAGAGGAACTCCAGGGTCGTGCCACCATTCCAAGAGTCCCCCAGATGTCTCAGTCCATTCCAGAGGAAGCTCTTTTCCCTTCACCGGCTCGTCTTTCACGCCGAGGATCGACTCACACCAAGGTGGCACGTGGCACAGCCCTGTGGGAAAGCCTCGTGGGAAAGCCTCGAGGGACAGCCTCGAGGGAAAGCCACAGATCCCTTGATCCACGTGACAGGAAGCGTGACACTACTGCTGCAGCTCGGGAGGAAAGCGCACGTGCATGCCCCCACTCGAGATGAGGCCTGACTCCCCTGGGTAGACTCAGAAGCACCCCAAGATCCATGGCAACACTGGAGAGGAATCCTCAGGTTCCGGCCCCGACTCCACACAAGGACTGAGGCCCCGGCGTGGACGGGAGAGGAATCCCGAGAGGTCCCCTAGCAACTCGCATGGGGACTGGCCTTTCCTGAGGCCACCAGAGCGGGTCCCTGAGGTCCCCGTCGTAACTCGAGAAGACCTGCCGCAACTCGAGAAAATCCAGGAGGTTCTCCCCTCCAGGCGAGATGAGGCCCATTTCCGCTGAGGCGTCTCGAGGCTGATCACACCTCCCCTCTGGAACTTCGAAAGGGTCCTTCACACCCTTGGTGCAAATCAAGAAGTTCCCCGACATACCCGTCTCCACTCGAGAGGAATCACGAGGGTCCCGCCCACATCCAGAGGAGCCCCGTTTCCGCCTCGTAGCTCGAGATGAGTGATCCTTTCCCTGCTTCGTCGGGAAAGAGTTCCTGGCGTTCCCGTCGCATCTCAAGAGGAGGCCCTCTCAACAGGAACGGCGAGAGGAACTCCAGGGTCGTGCCACCATTCCAAGAGTCCCCCAGATGTCTCAGTCCATTCCAGAGGAACCTCTTTTCCCTTCACCGGCTCGTCTTTCACGCCGAGGATCGACTCACACCAAGGTGGCACGTGGCACAGCCCTGTGGGAAAGCCTCGTGGGAAAGCCTCGAGGGACAGCCTCGAGGGAAAGCCACAGATCCCTTGATCCACGTGACAGGAAGCGTGACACTACTGCTGCAGCTCGGGAGGAAAGCGCACGTGCATGCCCCCACTCGAGACGAGGCCTGACTCCCCTGGGGAGACTCAGAAGCACCCCAAGATCCATGGCAACACTGGAGAGGAATCCTCAGCTTCCGGCCCCGACTCCACACAAGGACTGAGGCCCCGGCATGGACGGGAGAGGAATCCCGAGAGGTCCCCTAGCAACTCGCATGGGGACTGGCCTTTCCTGAGGCCACCAGAGCGGGTCCCTGAGGTCCCCGTCGTAACTCGAGAAGACCTGCCGCAACTCGAGAAAATCCAGGAGGTTCTCCCCTCCAGGCGAGATGAGGCCCATTTCCGCTGAGGCGTCTCGAGGCTGATCACACCTCCCCTCTGGAACTTCGAAAGGGTCCTTCACACCCTTGGTGCAAATCAAGAAGTTCCCCGACATACCCGTCTCCACTCGAGAGGAATCACGAGGGTCCCGCCCACATCCAGAGGAGCCCCGTTTCCGCCTCGTAGCTCGAGATGTGGGATCCTTTCCCTGCTTCGTCGGGAAAGAGTTCCCGGCGTTCCCGTCGCATCTCAAGAGGAGGCCCTCTCAACAGGAACTTCGAGAGGAACTCCAGGGTCGTGCCACCATTCCAAGAGTCCCCCAGATGTCTCAGTCCATTCCAGAGGAACCTCTTTTCCCTTCACCGGCTCGTCTTTCACGCCGAGGATCGACTCACACCAAGGTGGCACGTGGCACAGCCCTGTGGGAAAGCCTCGTGGGAAAGCCTCGAGGGACAGCCTCGAGGGAAAGCCACAGATCCCTTGATCCACGTGACAGGAAGCGTGACACTACTGCTGCAGCTCGGGAGGAAAGCGCACGTGCATGCCCCCACTCGAGACGAGGCCTGACTCCCCTGGGGAGACTCAGAAGCACCCCAAGATCCATGGAAACACTGGGGAGGAATCCTCAGGTTCCGGCTCCGACTCCACACAAGGACTGAGGCCCCGGCATGGACGGGAGAGGAATCCCGAGAGGTCCCCTAGCAACTCGCATGGGGACTGGCCTTTCCTGAGGCCACCAGAGCGGGTCCCTGAGGTCCCCGTCGTAACTCGAGAAGACCTGTCGCAACTCGAGAAAATCCAGGAGGTTCTCCCCTCCAGGCGAGATGAGGCCCATTTCCGCTGAGGCGTCTCGAGGCTGATCACACCTCACCTCTGGAACTTCGAAAGGGTCCTTCACACCCTTGGTGCAAAACAAGAAGTTCCCCGACATACCCGTCTCCACTCGAGAGGAATCACGAGGGTCCCGCCCACATCCAGAGGAGCCCCGTTTCCGCCTCGTAGCTCGAGATGAGGGATCCTTTCCCTGCATCGTCGGGAAAGAGTTCCCGGCGTTCCCGTCGCATCTCAAGAGGAGGCCCTCTCAACAGGAACGGCGAGAGGAACTGCAGGGTCGTGCCACCATTCCAAGAGTCCCCCAGATGTCTCAGTCCATTCCAGAGGAACCTCTTTTCCCTTCACCGGCTCGTCTTTCACGCCGAGGATCGACTCACACCAAGGTGGCACGTGGCACAGCCCTGTGGGAAAGCCTCGTGGGAAAGCCTCGAGGGACAGCCTCGAGGGAAAGCCACAGATCCCTAGATCCACGTGACAGGAAGCGTGACACTACTGCTGCAGCTCGGGAGGAAAGCGCACGTGCATGCCCCCACTCGAGACGAGGCCTGACTCCCCTGGGGAGACTCAGAAGCACCCCAAGATCCATGGCAACACTGGAGAGGAATCCTCAGGTTCCGGCCCCGACTCCACACAAGGACTGAGGCCCCGGCATGGACGGGAGAGGAATCCCGAGAGGTCCCCTAGCAACTCGCATGGGGACTGGCCTTTCCTGAGGCCACCAGAGCGGGTCCCTGAGGTCCCCGTCGTAACTCGAGAAGACCTGCCGCAACTCGAGAAAATCCAGGAGGTTCTCCCCTCCAGGCGAGATGAGGCCCATTTCCGCTGAGGCGTCTCGAGGCTGATCACACCTCACCTCTGGAACTTCGAAAGGGTCCTTCACACCCTTGGTGCAAATCAAGAAGTTCCCCGACATACCCGTCTCCACTCAAGAGGAATCACGAGGGTCCCGCCCACATCCAGAGGAGCCCCGTTTCCGCCTCGTAGCTCGAGATGAGGGATCCTTTCCCTGCTACTTCGGGAAAGAGATCCCGGCGTTCCCGTCGCATCTCAAGAGGAGGCCCTCTCAACAGGAACGGCGAGAGGAACTCCAGGGTCGTGCCACCATTCCAAGAGTCCCCCAGATGTCTCAGTCCATTCCAGAGGAACCTCTTTTCCCTTCACCGGCTCGTCTTTCACGCCGAGGATCGACTCACACCAAGGTGGCACGTGGCACAGCCCTGTGGGAAAGCCTCGTGGGAAAGCCTCGAGGGACAGCCTCGAGGGAAAGCCACAGATCCCTTGATCCACGTGACAGGAAGCGTGACACTACTGCTGCAGCTCGGGAGGAAAGCGCACGTGCATGCCCCCACTCGAGACGAGGCCTGACTCCCCTGGGGAGACTCAGAAGCACCCCAAGATCCATGGCAACACTGGGGAGGAATCCTCAGGTTCCGGCTCTGACTCCACACAAGGACTGAGGCCCCGGCATGGACGGGAGAGGAATCCCGAGAGGTCCCCTAGCAACTCGCATGGGGACTGGCCTTTCCTGAGGCCACCAGAGCGGGTCCCTGAGGTCCCCGTCGTAACTCGAGAAGACCTGCCGCAACTCGAGAAAATCCAGGAGGTTCTCCCCTCCAGGCGAGATGAGGCCCATTTCCGCTGAGGCGTCTCGAGGCTGATCACACCTCACCTCTGGAACTTCGAAAGGGTCCTTCACACCCTTGGTGCAAATCAAGAAGTTCCCCGACATACCCGTCTCCACTCGAGAGGAATCACGAGGGTCCCGCCCACATCCAGAGGAGCCCCGTTTCCGCCTCGTAGCTCGAGATGAGCGATCCTTTCCCTGCTTCGTCGGGAAAGAGTTCCCAGCGTTCCCGTCGCATCTCAAGAGGAGGCCCTCTCAACAGGAACGGCGAGAGGAACTCCAGGGACGTGCCACCATTCCAAGAGTCCCCCAGATGTCTCAGTCCATTCCAGAGGAAGCTCTTTTCCCTTCACCGGCTCGTCTTTCACGCCGAGGATCGACTCACACCAAGGTGGCACGTGGCACAGCCCTGTGGGAAAGCCTCGTGGGAAAGCCTCGAGGGACAGCCTCGAGGGAAAGCCACAGATCCCTTGATCCACGTGACAGGAAGCGTGACACTACTGCTGCAGCTCGGGAGGAAAGCGCACGTGCATGCCCCCACTCGAGATGAGGCCTGACTCCCCTGGGTAGACTCAGAAGCACCCCAAGATCCATGGCAACACTGGAGAGGAATCCTCAGGTTCCGGCCCCGACTCCACACAAGGACTGAGGCCCCGGCATGGACGGGAGAGGAATCCCGAGAGGTCCCCTAGCAACTCGCATGGGGACTGGCCTTTCCTGAGGCCACCAGAGCGGGTCCCTGAGGTCCCCGTCGTAACTCGAGAAGACCTACCGCAACTCGAGAAAATCCAGGAGGTTCTCCCCTCCAGGCGAGATGAGGCCCATTTCCGCTGAGGCGTCTCGAGGCTGATCACACCTCCCCTCTGGAACTTCGAAAGGGTCCTTCACACCCTTGGTGCAAATCAAGAAGTTCCCCGACATACCCGTCTCCACTCGAGAGGAATCACGAGGGTCCCGCCCACATCCAGAGGAGCCCCGTTTCCGCCTCGTAGCTCGAGATGAGTGATCCTTTCCCTGCTTCGTCGGGAAAGAGTTCCTGGCGTTCCCGTCGCATCTCAAGAGGAGGCCCTCTCAACAGGAACGGCGAGAGGAACTCCAGGGTCGTGCCACCATTCCAAGAGTCCCCCAGATGTCTCAGTCCATTCCAGAGGAACCTCTTTTCCCTTCACCGGCTCGTCTTTCACGCCGAGGATCGACTCACACCAAGGTGGCACGTGGCACAGCCCTGTGGGAAAGCCTCGTGGGAAAGCCTCGAGGGACAGCCTCGAGGGAAAGCCACAGATCCCTTGATCCACGTGACAGGAAGCGTGACACTACTGCTGCAGCTCGGGAGGAAAGCGCACGTGCATGCCCCCACTCGAGACGAGCCCTGACTCCCCTGGGGAGACTCAGAAGCACCCCAAGATCCATGGCAACACTGGAGATGAATCCTCAGGTTCCGGCCCCGACTCCACACAAGGACTGAGGCCCCGGCATGGACGGGAGAGGAATCCCGAGAGGTCCCCTAGCAACTCGCATGGGGACTGGCCTTTCCTGAGGCCACCAGAGCGGGTCCCTGAGGTCCCCGTCGTAACTCGAGAAGACCTGCCGCAACTCGAGAAAATCCAGGAGGTTCTCCCCTCCAGGCGAGATGAGGCCCATTTCCGCTGAGGCGTCTCGAGGCTGATCACACCTCCCCTCTGGAACTTCGAAAGGGTCCTTCACACCCTTGGTGCAAATCAAGAAGTTCCCCGACATACCCGTCTCCACTCGAGAGGAATCACGAGGGTCCCGCCCACATCCAGAGGAGCCCCGTTTCCGCCTCGTAGCTCGAGATGTGGGATCCTTTCCCTGCTTCGTCGGGAAAGAGTTCCCGGCGTTCCCGTCGCATCTCAAGAGGAGGCCCTCTCAACAGGAACGGCGAGAGGAACTCCAGGGTCGTGCCACCATTCCAAGAGTCCCCCAGATGCCTCAGTCCATTCCAGAGGAACCTCTTTTCCCTTCACCGGCTCGTCTTTCACGCCGAGGATCGACTCACACCAAGGTGGCACGTGGCACAGCCCTGTGGGAAAGCCTCGTGGGAAAGCCTCGAGGGACAGCCTCGAGGGAAAGCCACAGATCCCTTGATCCACGTGACAGGAAGCGTGACACTACTGCTGCAGCTCGGGAGGAAAGCGCACGTGCATGCCCCCACTCGAGACGAGGCCTGACTCCCCTGGGGAGACTCAGAAGCACCCCAAGATCCATGGCAGCACTGGAAAGGAATCCTCAGGTTCCGGCCCCGACTCCACACAAGGACTGAGGCCCCGGCATGGACGGGAGAGGAATCCCGAGAGGTCCCCTAGCAACTCGCATGGGGACTGGCCTTTCCTGAGGCCACCAGAGCGGGTCCCTGAGGTCCCCGTCGTAACTCGAGAAGACCTGCCGCAACTCGAGAAAATCCAGGAGGTTCTCCCCTCCAGGCGAGATGAGGCCCATTTCCGCTGAGGCGTCTCGAGGCTGATCACACCTCACCTCTGGAACTTCGAAAGGGTCCTTCACACCCTTGGTGCAAATCAAGAAGTTCCCCGCCATAGCCGTCTCCACTCGAGAGGAATCACGAGGGTCCCGCCCACATCCAGATGAGCCCCGTTTCCGCCTCGTAGCTCGAGATGAGGGATCCTTTCCCTGCTTCTTCGGGAAAGAGTTTCCGGCCTTCCCGTCGCATCTCTAGAGGAGGCCCTCTCAACAGGAACGGCGAGAGGAACTCCAGGTTCGTGCCACCATTCCAAGAGTCCCCCAGATGTCTCAGTCCATTCCAGAGGAACCTCTTTTCCCTTCACCGGCTCGTCTTTCACGCCGAGGATCGACTCACACCAAGGTGGCACGTGGCACAGCCCTGTGGGAAAGCCTCGTGGGAAATCCTCGAGGGACAGCCTCGAGGGAAAGCCACAGATCCCTTGATCTACGTGACAGGAAGCGTGACACTACTGCTGCAGCTCGGGAGGAAAGCGCACGTGCATGCCCCCACTCGAGACGAGGCCTGACTCCCCTGGGGAGACTCAGAAGCACCCCAAGATCCATGGCAACACTGGAGAGGAATCCTCAGGTTCCGGCCCCGACTCTACACAAGGACTGAGCCCCCGGCATGGACGGGAGAGGAATCCCGAGAGGTCCCCTAGCAACTCACATGGGGACTGGCCTTTCCTGAGACCACCAGAGCGGGTCCCTGAGGTCCCCGTCGTAACTCGAGAAGACCTGCCGCAACTCGAGAAAATCCAGGAGGTTCTCGCCTCCAGGCGAGATGATGCCCATTTCTGCTGAGGCGTCTTGAGGCTGATCACACCTCACCTCTGGAACTTCGAAAGGCTCCTTCACACCCTTGGTGCAAATCAAGAAGTTCCCCGACATACCCGTCTCCAGTCGAGAGGAATCACGAGGGTCCCGCCCACATCCAGAGGAGCCCCGATTCCGCCTCGTAGCTCGAGATGAGGGATCCTTTCCCTGCTACGTCGGGAACGAGTTCCCGGCGTTCCCGTCGCACCTCAAGAGGAGGCTCTCTCAACAGGAACGGCGAGAGGAACTCCAGGGTCGTGCCACCATTCCAAGAGTCCCCCAGATGTCTCAGTCCATTCCAGAGGAACCCCTTTTCCCTTCACCGGCTCGTCTTTCACGCCGAGGATCGACTCACACCAAGGTGGCATGTGGCACAGCCCTGTGGGAAAGCCTCGTTGGAAAGCCTCGAGGGACAGCCTCGAGGGAAAGCCACAGATCCCTTGATCCACGTGACAGGAAGCGTGACACTACTGCTGAAGCTCGGGAGGAAAGCACACGTACATGCCCCAACTCGAGACGAGGCCTGACTCCCCTGGGGAGACTCAGAAGCACCCCAAGATCCATGGCAACACTGGAGAGGAATCCTCAGGTTCCGGCCCCGACTCCACACAAGGACTGAGGCCCCGGCATGGACGGGAGAGGAATTCCGAGAGGTCCCCTAGCAACTCACATGGGGACTGGCCTTTCCTGAGGCCACCAGAGCGGGTCCCTGTGGTCCCCGTCGTAACTCGAGAAGACCTGCCGCAACTCGAGAAAATCCAGGAGGTTCTCCCCTCCAGGCGAGATGAGGCCCATTTCCGCTGAGGCGTCTCGAGGCTGATCACACCTCACCTCTGGAATTTCGAAAGAGTCCTACACACACTTGGTGCAAATCAAAAGTTCCCCGACATAGCCGTCTCCACTCGAGAGGAATCACGAGGGTCCCGCCCAAATCCAGAGGAGCCCCGTTTCCGCCTCGTAGCTCTAGAAGAGGGATCCTTTCCCTGCTTCGTCGGGAAAGAGTTCCCGGCCTTCCCGTCGCATCTCAAGTGGAGGCCCTCTCAACAGGAACAGCGAGAGGAACTCCAGGGTCGTCTCACCATTTCAAGAGTCCCCCAGATGTCTCAGTCTATTCCAGAGGAACCTCTTTTCCCTTCACCGGCTCGTCTTTCACGCCGAGGATCGACTCACACCAAGGTGGCACGTGGCACAGCCCTGTGGGAAAGCCTCGTGGGAAAGCCTCGAGGGACAGACTCGAGGGAAAGCCACAGATCCCTTGATCCACGTGACAGGAAGCGTGACACTACTGCTGAGGCTCGGGAGGAAAGCGCACGTGCATGCCCCCACTCGAGACGAGGCCTGACTCCCCTGGGGAGACTCAGAAACACCCCAAGATCCATGGCAACACTGGAGAGGAATCCTCAGGTTCCGGCCCCGACTCCACACAAGGACTGAGGCCCCGGCATGGACGGCAGAGGAATCCCGAGAGGTCCCCTAGCAACTCGCATGGGGACTGGCCTTTCCTGAGGCCACCAGAGCGTGTCCCTGAGGTCCCCGTCGTGACTCGAGAAGACCTGCCGCAACTCGAGAAAATCCAGGAGGTTCTCCCCTCCAGGCGAGATGAGGCCCATTTCCGCTGAGGCGTCTCGAGGCTGATCACACCTCACCTCTGGAACTTCGAAAGGGTCCTTCACACCCTTGGTGCAAATCAAGAAGTTCCCCGACCTAGCCGTCTCCACTCGAGAGGAATCACGAGGGTCCCGCCCACATCCAGAGGAGCCCCGTTTCGGCCTCGAAGCTCGAGATGAGGGATCCTTTCCCTGCTTCGTCGGGAAAGAGTTCCCGGCGTTCCCGTCGCATCTCAAGAGGAGGCCCTCTCAACAGGACCGGCGAGAGGAACTCCAGGGTCGTGCCACCATTCCAAGTGTCCCCCAGATGTCTCAGTCCATTACAGAGGAACCTCTTTTCCCCTCACCGGCTCGTCTTTCACGCCGAGGATCGACTCACACCAAGGTGGCACGTGGCACAGCCCTGTGGGAAAGCCTCGTGGGAAAGCCTCGAGGGACAGCCTCGAGGGAAAGCCACAGATCCCTTGATCCACGTGACAGGAAGCGTGACACTACTGCTGCAGCTCGGGAGGAAAGAGCACGTACATGCCCCAACTCGAGACGAGGCCTGACTCCCCTGGGGAGACTCAGAAGCACCCCAAGATCCATGGCAACACTGGAGAGGAATCCTCAGGTTCCGGCCCCGACTCCACACAAGGACTGAGGCCCCGGCATTGACGGGAGAGGAATTCCGAGAGGTCCCCTAGCAACTCACATGGGGACTGGCCTTTCCTGAGGCCACCAGAGCGGGTCCCTGTGGTCCCCGTCGTAACTCGAGAAGACCTGCCGCAACTCGAGAAAATCCAGGAGGTTCTCCCCTCCAGGCGAGATGAGGCCCATTTCCGCTGAGGCGTCTCGAGGCTGATCACACCTCACCTCTGGAATTTCGAAAGAGTCCTACACACACTTGGTGCAAATCAAGAATTTCCCCGACATAGCCGTCTCCACTCGAGAGGAATCACGAGGGTCCCGCCCAAATCCAGAGGAGCCCCGTTTCCGCCTCGTAGCTCTAGAAGAGGGATCCTTTCCCTGCTTCGTCGGGAAAGAGTTCCCGGCCTTCCCGTCGCATCTCAAGTGGAGGCCCTCTCAACAGGAACAGCGAGAGGAACTCCAGGGTCGTGCCACCATTTCAAGAGTCCCCCAGATGTCTCAGTCTATTCCAGAGGAACCTCTTTTCCCTTCACCGGCTCGTCTTTCACGCCGAGGATCGACTCACACCAAGGTGGCACGTGGCACAGCCCTGTGGGAAAGCCTCGTGGGAAAGCCTCGAGGGACAGACTCGAGGGAAAGCCACAGATCCCTTGATCCACGTGACAGGAAGCGTGACACTACTGCTGAGGCTCGGGAGGAAAGCGCACGTGCATTCCCCCGCTCGAGACGAGGCCTGACTCCCCTGGGGAGACTCAGAAACACCCCAAGATCCATGGCAACACTGGAGAGGAATCCTCAGGTTCCGGCCCCGACTCCACACAAGGACTGAGGCCCCGGCATGGATGGCAGAGGAATCCCGAGAGGTCCCCTAGCAACTCGCATGGGGACTGGCCTTTCCTGAGGCCACCAGAGCGGGTAACTGAGGTCCCCGTCGTAACTCGAGAAGACCTGCCGCAACTCGAGAAAATCCAGGAGGTTCTCCCCTCCAGGCGAGATGAGGCCCATTTCCGCTGAGGCGTCTCGAGGCTGATCACTCCTCCCCTCTGGAACTTCGAAAGGGTCCTTCACACCCTTGGTGCAAATCAAGAAGTTCCCCGACATAGCCGTCTCCACTCGAGAGGAATCACGAGGGTCCCGCCCACATCCAGAGGAGCCCCGTTTCCGCCTCGTAGCTCGAGATGAGGGATCCTTTCCCTGCTTCGTCGGGAAAGATTTCCCGGCGTTCCCGTCGCATCTCAAGAGGAGGCCCTCTCAACAGGACCGGCGAGAGGAACTCCAGGGTCGTGCCACCATTCCAAGAGTCCCCCAGATGTCTCAGTCCATTCCAGAGGAACCTCTTTTCCCTTCACCGGCTCGTCTTTCACGCCGAGGATCGACTCACACCAAGGTGGCACGTGGCACAGCCCTGTGGGAAAGCCTCGTGGGAAAGCCTCGAGGGACAGCCTCGAGGGAAAGCCACAGATCCCTTGATTCACGTGACAGGAAGCGTGACACTACTGATGCAGCTCGGGAGGAAAGCGCACGTGCATGCCCCCACTCGAGACGAGGCCTGACTCCCCTGGGGAGACTCAGAAGCACCCCAAGATCCATGGCAACACTGGAGAGGAATCCTCAGGTTCCGGCCCCGACTCCACACAAGGACTGAGGCCCCGGCATGGACGGCAGAGGAATCCCGAGAGGTCCCCTAGCAACTCGCATGCGGACTGGCCTTTCCTGAGGCCACCAGAGCGTGTCCCTGAGGACCCCGTCGTGACTCGAGAAGACCTGCCGCAACTCGAGAAAATCCAGGAGGTTCTCCCCTCCAGGCGAGATGAGGCCCATTTCCGCTGCGGCGTCTCGAGGCTGATCACACCTCACCTCTGGAACTTCGAAAGGGTCCTTCACACCCTTGGTGCAAATCAAGAAGTTCCCCGACCTAGCCGTCTCCACTCGAGAGGAATCACGAGGGTCCCGCCCACATCCAGAGGAGCCCCGTTTCGGCCTCGTAGCTCGAGATGAGGGATCCTTTCCCTGCTTCGTCGGGAAAGAGTTCCCGGCATTCCCGTCGCATCTCAAGAGGAGGCCCTCTCAACAGGACCGGCGAGAGGAACTCCAGGGTCGTGCCACCATTCCAAGTGTCCCCCAGATATCTCAGTCCATTACAGAGGAACCTCTTTTCCCCTCACCGGCTCGTCTTTCACGCCGAGGATCGACTCACACCAAGGTGGCACGTGGCACAGCCCTGTGGGAAAGCCTCGTGGGAAAGCCTCGAGGGACAGCCTCGAGGGAAAGCCACAGATCCCTTGATCCACGTGACAGGAAGCGTGACACTACTGCTGCAGCTCGGGAGGAAAGCGCACGTGCATGCCCCCACTCGAGACGAGGCCTGACTCCCCTGGGGAGACTCAGAAGCACCCCAAGATCCATGGCAACACTGGAGAGGAATCCTCAGGTTCCGGCCCCGACTCCACACAAGGACTGAGGCCCCGGCATGGACGGGAGAGGAATCCCGAGAGGTCCGCTAGCAACTCGCATGGGGACTGGCCTTTCCTGAGGCCACCAGAGCGGGTCACTGAGGTCCCCGTCGTAACTCGAGAAGAGCTGCCGCAACTCGAGAAAATCCAGGAGGTTCTCCCCTCCAGGCGAGATGAGGCCCATTTCCGATGAGGCGTCTCGAGGCTGATCACACCTCACCTCTGGAACTTCGAAAGGGTCCTTCACACCCTTGGTGCAAATCAAGAAGTTCCCCGACCTAGCCGTCTCCACTCGAGAGGAATCACGAGGGTCCAGCCCACATCCAAACGAGCCCCGTTTCCGCCTCGTAGCTCGAGATGAGGGATCCTTTCCCTGCTTCGTCGGGAAAGAGTTCCCGGCGTTCCCGTCGCATCTCAGGAGGAGGCCCTCTCAACAGGAACGGCGAGAGGAACTCCAGGGTCGTGCCACCATTCCAAGAGTCCCCCAGATGTCTCAGTCCATTCCAGAGGAACCTCTTTTCCCTTCACCGGCTCGTCTTTCACGCCGAGGATCGACTCACACCAAGGTGGCACGTGGCACAGCCCTGTGGGAAAGCCTCGTGGGAAAGCCTCGAGGGACAGCCTCGAGGGAAAGCCACAGATCCCTTGATCCACGTGACAGGAAGCGTGACACTACTGCTGCAGCTCGGGAGGAAAGCGCACGTGCATGCCCCCACTCGAGACGAGGCCTGACTCCCCTGGGGAGACTCAGAAGCACCCCAAGATCCATGGCAACACTGGAGACGAATCCTCAGGTTCCGGCCCCGACTCCACACAAGGACTGAGGCCCCGGCATGGACGGCAGAGGAATCCCGAGAGGTCCCCTAGCAACTCGCATGGGGACTGGCCTTTCCTGAGGCCACCAGAGCGTGTCCCTGAGGTCCCCGTCGTGACTCGAGAAGACCTGCCGCAACTCGAGGAAATCCAGCAGGTTCTCCCCTCCAGGCGAGATGAGGCCCATTTCCGCTGAGGCGTCTCGAGGCTGATCACACCTCACCTCTGGAACTTCGAAAGGGTCCTTCACAACCCTTGGTGCAAATCAAGAAGTTCCCCGACCTAGCCGTCTCCACTCGAGAGGAATCACGAGGGTCCCGCCCACATCCAGAGGAGCCCCGTTTCGGCCTCGAAGCTCGAGATGAGGGATCCTTTCCCTGCTTCGTCGGGAAAGAGTTCCCGGCGTTCCCGTCGCATCTCAAGAGGAGGCCCTCTCAACAGGACCGGCGAGAGGAACTCCAGGGTCGTGCCACCATTCCAAGTGTCCCCCAGATGTCTCAGTCCATTACAGAGGAACCTCTTTTCCCCTCACCGGCTCGTCTTTCACGCCGAGGATCGACTCACACCAAGGTGGCACGTGGCACAGCCCTGTGGGAAAGCCTCGTGGGAAAGCCTCGAGGGACAGCCTCGAGGGAAAGCCACAGATCCCTTGATCCACGTGACAGGAAGCGTGACACTACTGCTGCAGCTCGGGAGGAAAGCGCACGTGCATGCCCCCACTCGAGACGAGGCCTGACTCCCCTGGGGAGACTCAGAAGCACCCCAAGATCCATGGCAACACTGGAGAGGAATCCTCAAGTTCCGGCCCCGACTCTACACAAGGACTGAGGCCCCGGCATGGACGGGAGAGGAATCCCGAGAGGTCCCCTAGCAACTCGCATGGGGACTGGCCTTTCCTGAGGCCACCAGAGCGGGTCCCTGAGGTCCCCGTCGTAACTCGAGAAGACCTGCCGCAACTCGAGAAAATCCAGGAGGTTCTCCCCTCCAGGCGAGATGAGGCCCATTTCCGCTGAGGCGTCTCGAGGCTGATCACACCTCACCTCTGGCACTTCGAAAGGCTCCTTCACACCCTTGGTGCAAATCAAGAAGTTCCCCGACATACCGTCTCCACTCGAGAGGAATCACGAGGGTCCAGCCCACATCCAGAGGAGCCCCGTTTCCGCCTCGTAGCTCGAGATGAGGGATCCTTTCCCTGCTTCGTCGGGAAAGAGTTCCCGGCGTTCCCGTCGCATCTCAAGAGGAGGCCCTCTCAACAGGAACGGCGAGAGGAACTCCAGGGTCGTGCCACCATTCCAAGAGTCCCCCAGATGTCTCAGTCCATTCCAGAGGAACCTCTTTTCCCTTCACCGGCTCGTCTTTCACGCCGAGGATCGACTCACACCAAGGTGGCACGTGGCACAGCCCTGTGGGAAAGCCTCGTGGGAAAGCCTCGAGGGACAGCCTCGAGGGAAAGCCACAGATCCCTTGATCCACGTGACAGGAAGCGTGACACTACTGCTGCAGCTCGGGAGGAAAGAGCACGTGCATGCCACCACTCGAGACGAGGCCTGACTCCCCTGGTGAGACTCAGAAGCACTCCAAGATCCATGGCAACACTGGAGAGGAATCCTCAGGTTCCGGCCCCGACTCCACACAAGGACTGAGGCCCCGGCATGGACGGGAGAGGAATCCCGAGAGGTCCCCTAGCAACTCGCATGGGGACTGGCCTTTCCTGAGGCCACCAGAGCGAGTCCCTGAGGTCCCCGTCGTAACTCGAGAAGACCTGCCGCAACTCGAGAAAATCCAGGAGGTTCTCCCCTCCAGGCGAGATGAGGCCCATTTCCGCTGAGGCGTCTCGAGGCTGATCACACCTCACCTCTGGAACTTCGAAAGGGTCCTTCACACCCTTGGTGCAAATCAAGAAGTTCCCCGACCTAGCCGTCTCCACTCGAGAGGAATCACGAGGGTCCCGCCCACATCCAGAGGAGCCCCGTTTCCGCCTCGTAGCTCGAGATGAGGGATCCTTTCCCTGCTTCGGCGGGAAAGAGTTCCCGGCGTTCCCGTCGCATCTCAAGAGGAGGCCCTCTCAACAGGAACGGCGAGAGGAACTCCAGGGTCGTGCCACCATTCCAAGAGTCCCCCAGATGTCTCAGTCCATTCCAGAGGAACCTCTTTTCCCTTCACCGGCTCGTCTTTCACGCCGAGGATCGACTCACACCAAGGTGGCACGTGGCACAGCCCTGTGGGAAAGCCTCGTGGGAAAGCCTCGAGGGACAGCCTCGAGGGAAAGCCACAGATCCCTTGATCCACGTGACACGAAGCGTGACACTACTGCTGCAGCTCGGGAGCAAAGCGCACGTGCATGCCCCCACTCGAGACGAGGCCTGACTCCCCTGGGGAGACTCAGAAGCACCCCAAGATCCATGGCAACACTGGAGAGGAATCCTCAGGTTCCGGCCCCGACTCCACACAAGGACTGAGGCCCCGGCATGCACGGCAGAGGAATCCCGAGAGGTCCCCTAGCAACTCGCATGGGGACTGGCCTTTCCTGAGGCCACCAGAGCGTGTCCCTGAGGTCCCCGTCGTGACTCGAGAAGACCTGCCGCAACTCGAGAAAATCCAGGAGGTTCTCCCCTCCAGGCGAGATGAGGCCCATTTCCGCTGAGGCGTCTCGAGGCTGATCACACCTCACCTCTGGAACTTCGAAAGGGTCCTTCACACCCTTGGTGCAAATCAAGAAGTTCCCCGACCTAGCCGTCTCCACTCGAGAGGAATCACGAGGGTCCCGCCCACATCCAGAGGAGCCCCGTTTCGGCCTCGTAGCTCGAGATGAGGGATCCTTTCCCTGCTTCGTCGGGAAAGAGTTCCCGGGGTTCCCGTCGCATCTCAAGAGGAGGCCCTCTCAACAGGACCGGCGAGAGGAACTCCAGGGTCGTGCCACCATTCCAAGTGTCCCCCAGATGTCTCAGTCCATTACAGAGGAACCTCTTTTCCCCTCACCGGCTCGTCTTTCACGCCGAGGATCGACTCACACCAAGGTGGCACGTGGCACAGCCCTGTGGGAAAGCCTCGTGGGAAAGCCTCGAGGGACAGCCTCGAGGGAAAGCCACAGATCCCTTGATCCACGTGACAGGAAGCGTGACACTACTGCTGCAGCTCCGGAGGAAAGCGCACGTGCATGCCCCCACTCGAGACGAGGCCTGACTCCCCTGGGGAGACTCAGAAGCACCCCAAGATCCATGGCAACACTGGAGAGGAATCCTCAGGTTTCGGCCCCGACTCCACACAAGGACTGAGGCCCCGGCATGGCCGGCAGAGGAATCCCGAGAGGTCCCCTAGCAACTCGCATGGGGACTGGCCTTTCCTGAGGCCACCAGAGCGGGTCCCTGAGGTCCCCGTCGTAACTCGAGAAGCCCTGCCGCAACTGGAGAAAATCCAGGAGGTTCTCCCCTCCAGGCGAGATGAGGCCCATTTCCGCTGAGGCGTCTCGAGGCTGATCACACCTCCCCTCTGGAACTTCGAAAGGGTCCTTCACACCCTTGGTGCAAATCAAGAAGATCCCCGACATACCCGTCTCTACTCGAGAGGAATCACGAGGGTCCCGCCCACATCCAGAGGAGCCCCGTTTCGGCCTCGTAGCTCGAGATGAGGGATCCTTTCCCTGCTTCGTCGGGAAAGAGTTCCCGGCATTCCCGTCGCATCTCAAGAGGAGGCCCTCTCAACAGGACCGGCGAGAGGAACTCCAGGGTCGTGCCACCATTCCAAGTGTCCCCCAGATGTCTCAGTCCATTACAGAGGAACCTCTTTTCCCCTCACCGGCTCGTCTTTCACGCCGAGGATCGACTCACACCAAGGTGGCACGTGGCACAGCCCTGTGGGAAAGCCTCGTGGGAAAGCCTCGAGGGACAGCCTCGAGGGAAAGCCACAGATCCCTTGATCCACGTGACAGGAAGCGTGACACTACTGCTGCAGCTCGGGAGGAAAGCGCACGTGCATGCCCCCACTCGAGACGAGGCCTGACTCCCCTGGGGAGACTCAGAAGCACCCCAAGATCCATGGCAACACTGGAGAGGAATCCTCAAGTTCCGGCCCCGACTCCACACAAGGACTGAGGCCCCGGCATGGACGGGAGAGGAATCCCGAGAGGTCCCCTAGCAACTCGCATGGGGACTGGCCTTTCCTGAGGCCACCAGAGCGGGTCCCTGAGGTCCCCGTCGTAACTCGAGAAGAGCTGCCGCAACTCGAGAAAATCCAGGGGGTTCTCCCCTCCAGGCGAGATGAGGCCCATTTCCGATGAGGCGTCTCGAGGCTGATCACACCTCACCTCTGGAACTTCGAAAGGGTCCTTCACACCCTTGGTGCAAATCAAGAAGTTCCCCGACCTAGCCGTCTCCACTCGAGAGGAATCACGAGGGTCCCGCCCACATCCAAAGGAGCCCCGTTTCCGCCTCGTAGCTCGAGATGAGGGATCCTTTCCCTGCTTCGTCGGGAAAGAGTTCCCGGCGTTCCCGTCGCATCTCAAGAGGAGGCCCTCTCAACAGGAACGGCGAGAGGAACTCCAGGGTCGTGCCACCATTCCAAGAGTCCCCCAGATGTCTCAGTCCATTCCAGAGGAACCTCTTTTCCCTTCACCGGCTCGTCTTTCACGCCGAGGATCGACTCACACCAAGGTGGCACGTGGCACAGCCCTGTGGGAAAGCCTCGTGGGAAAGCCTCGAGGGACAGCCTCGAGGGAAAGCCACAGATCCCTTGATCCACGTGACAGGAAGCGTGACACTACTGCTGCAGCTCGGGAGGAAAGCGCACGTGCATGCCCCCACTCGAGACGAGGCCTGACTCCCCTGGGGAGACTCAGAAGCACCCCAAGATCCATGGCAACACTGGAGAGGAATCCTCAGGTTCCGGCCCCGACTCCACACAAGGACTGAGGCCCCGGCATGCACTGCAGAGGAATCCCGAGAGGTCCCCTAGCAACTCGCATGGGGACTGGCCTTTCCTGAGGCCACCAGAGCGTGTCCCTGAGGTCCCCGTCGTGACTCGAGAAGACCTGCCGCAACTCGAGAAAATCCAGGAGGTTCTCCCCTCCAGGCGAGATGAGGCCCATTTCCGCTGAGGCGTCTCGAGGCTGATCACACCTCACCTCTGGAACTTCGAAAGGGTCCTTCACACCCTTGGTGCAAATCAAGAAGTTCCCCGACCTAGCCGTCTCCACTCGAGAGGAATCACGAGGGTCCCGCCCACTTCCAGAGGAGCCCCGTTTCGGCCTCGTAGCTCGAGATGAGGGATCCTTTCCCTGCTTCGTCGGGAAAGAGTTCCCGGCGTTCCCGTCGCATCTCAAGAGGAGGCCCTCTCAACAGGACCGGCGAGAGGAACTCCAGGGTCGTGCCACCATTCCAAGTGTCCCCCAGATGTCTCAGTCCATTACAGAGGAACCTCTTTTCCCCTCACCGGCTCGTCTTTCACGCCGAGGATCGACTCACACCAAGGTGGCACGTGGCACAGCCCTGTGGGAAAGCCTCGTGGGAAAGCCTCGAGGGACAGCCTCGAGGGAAAGCCACAGATCCCTTGATCCACGTGACAGGAAGCGTGACACTACTGCTGCAGCTCGGGAGGAAAGCGCACGTGCATGCCCCCACTCGAGACGAGGCCTGACTCCCCTGGGGAGACTCAGAAGCACCCCAAGATCCATGGCAACACTGGAGAGGAATCCTCAAGTTCCGGCCCCGACTCCACACAAGGACTGAGGCCCCGGCATGGACGGGAGAGGAATCCCGAGAGGTCCCCTAGCAACTCGCATGGGGACTGGCCTTTCCTGAGGCCACCAGAGCGGGTCCCTGAGGTCCCCGTCGTAACTCGAGAAGACCTGCCGCAACTCGAGAAAATCCAGGAGGTTCTCCCCTCCAGGCGAGATGAGGCCCATTTCCGATGAGGCGTCTCGAGGCTGATCACACCTCACCTCTGGAACTTCGAAAGGGTCCTTCACACCCTTGGTGCAAATCAAGAAGTTCCCCGACCTAGCCGTCTCCACTCGAGAGGAATCACGAGGGTCCCGCCCACATCCAAAGGAGCCCCGTTTCCGCCTCGTAGCTCGAGATGAGGGATCCTTTCCCTGCTTCGTCGGGAAAGAGTTCCCGGCGTTCCCGTCGCATCTCAAGAGGAGGCCCTCTCAACAGGAACGGCGAGAGGAACTCCAGGGTCGTGCCACCATTCCAAGAGTCCCCCAGATGTCTCAGTCCATTCCAGAGGAACCTCTTTTCCCTTCACCGGCTCGTCTTTCACGCCGAGGATCGACTCACACCAAGGTGGCACGTGGCACAGCCCTGTGGGAAAGCCTCGTGGGAAAGCCTCGAGGGACAGCCTCGAGGGAAAGCCACAGATCCCTTGATCCACGTGACAGGAAGCGTGACACTACTGCTGCAGCTCGGGAGGAAAGCGCACGTGCATGCCCCCACTCGAGACGAGGCCTGACTCCCCTGGGGAGACTCAGAAGCACCCCAAGATCCATGGCAACACTGGAGAGGAATCCTCAGGTTCCGGCCCCGACTCCACACAAGGACTGAGGCCCCGGCATGCACGGCAGAGGAATCCCGAGAGGTCCCCTAGCAACTCGCATGGGGACTGGCCTTTCCTGAGGCCACCAGAGCGTGTCCCTGAGGTCCCCGTCGTGACTCGAGAAGACCTGCCGCAACTCGAGAAAATCCAGGAGGTTCTCCCCTCCAGGCGAGATGAGGCCCATTTCCGCTGAGGCGTCTCGAGGCTGATCACACCTCACCTCTGGAACTTCGAAAGGGTCCTTCACACCCTTGGTGCAAATCAAGAAGTTCCCCGACCTAGCCGTCTCCACTCGAGAGGAATCACGAGGGTCCCGCCCACTTCCAGAGGAGCCCCGTTTCGGCCTCGTAGCTCGAGATGAGGGATCCTTTCCCTGCTTCGTCGGGAAAGAGTTCCCGGCGTTCCCGTCGCATCTCAAGAGGAGGCCCTCTCAACAGGACCGGCGAGAGGAACTCCAGGGTCGTGCCACCATTCCAAGTGTCCCCCAGATGTCTCAGTCCATTACAGAGGAACCTCTTTTCCCCTCACCGGCTCGTCTTTCACGCCGAGGATCGACTCACACCAAGGTGGCACGTGGCACAGCCCTGTGGGAAAGCCTCGTGGGAAAGCCTCGAGGGACAGCCTCGAGGGAAAGCCACAGATCCCTTGATCCACGTGACAGGAAGCGTGACACTACTGCTGCAGCTCGGGAGGAAAGCGCACGTGCATGCCCCCACTCGAGACGAGGCCTGACTCCCCTGGGGAGACTCAGAAGCACCCCAAGATCCATGGCAACACTGGAGAGGAATCCTCAGGTTCCGGCCCCGACTCCACACAAGGACTGAGGCCCCGGCATGGACGGGAGAGGAATCCCGAGAGGTCCCCTAGCAACTCGCATGGGGACTGGCCTTTCCTGAGGCCACCAGAGCGAGTCCCTGAGGTCCCCGTCGTAACTCGAGAAGACCTGCCGCAACTCGAGAAAATCCAGGAGGTTCTCCCCTCCAGGCGAGATGAGGCCCATTTCCGCTGAGGCGTCTCGAGGCTGATCACACCTCACCTCTGGAACTTCGAAAGGGTCCTTCACACCCTTGGTGCAAATCAAGAAGTTCCCCGACCTAGCCGTCTCCACTCGAGAGGAAATCACGAGGGTCCGCCCACATCCAGAGGAGCCCCGTTTCCGCCTCGTAGCTCGAGATGAGGGATCCTTTCCCTGCTTCGGCGGGAAAGAGTTCCCGGCGTTCCCGTCGCATCTCAAGAGGAGGCCCTCTCAACAGGACGGCGAGAGGAACTCCAGGGTCGTGCCACCATTCCAAGAGTCCCCCAGATGTCTCAGTCCATTCCAGAGGAACCTCTTTTCCCTTCACCGGCTCGTCTTTCACGCCGAGGATCGACTCACACCAAGGTGGCACGTGGCACAGCCCCTGTGGGAAAGCCTCGTGGGAAAGCCTCGAGGGACAGCCTCGAGGGAAAGCCACAGATCCCTTGATCCACGTGACAGGAAGCGTGACACTACTGCTGCAGCTCGGGAGGAAAGCGCACGTGCATGCCCCCACTCGAGACGAGGCCTGACTCCCCTGGGGAGACTCAGAAGCACCCCAAGATCCATGGCAACACTGGAGAGGAATCCTCAGGTTCCGGCCCCGACTCCACACAAGGACTGAGGCCCCGGCATGGACGGCAGAGGAATCCCGAGAGGTCCCCTAGCAACTCGCATGGGGACTGGCCTTTCCTGAGGCCACCAGAGCGTGTCCCTGAGGTCCCCGTCGTGACTCGAGAAGACCTGCCGCAACTCGAGAAAATCCAGGAGGTTCTCCCCTCCAGGCGAGATGAGGCCCATTTCCGCTGAGGCGTCTCGAGGCTGATCACACCTCACCTCTGGAACTTCGAAAGGGTCCTTCACACCCTTGGTGCAAATCAAGAAGTTCCCCGACCTAGCCGTCTCCACTCGAGAGGAATCACGAGGGTCCCGCCCACTTCCAGAGGAGCCCCGTTTCGGCCTCGTAGCTCGAGATGAGGGATCCTTTCCCTGCTTCGTCGGGAAAGAGTTCCCGGCGTTCCCGTCGCATCTCAAGAGGAGGCCCTCTCAACAGGACCGGCGAGAGGAACTCCAGGGTCGTGCCACCATTCCAAGTGTCCCCCAGATGTCTCAGTCCATTACAGAGGAACCTCTTTTCCCCTCACCGGCTCGTCTTTCACGCCGAGGATCGACTCACACCAAGGTGGCACGTGGCACAGCCCTGTGGGAAAGCCTCGTGGGAAAGCCTCGAGGGACAGCCTCGAGGGAAAGCCACAGATCCCTTGATCCACGTGACAGGAAGCGTGACACTACTGCTGCAGCTCGGGAGGAAAGCGCACGTGCATGCCCCCACTCGAGACGAGGCCTGACTCCCCTGGGGAGACTCAGAAGCACCCCAAGATCCATGGCAACACTGGAGAGGAATCCTCAGGTTCCGGCCCCGACTCCACACAAGGACTGAGGCCCCGGCATGGACGGGAGAGGAATCCCGAGAGGTCCCCTAGCAACTCGCATGGGGACTGGCCTTTCCTGAGGCCACCAGAGCGAGTCCCTGAGGTCCCCGTCGTAACTCGAGAAGACCTGCCGCAACTCGAGAAAATCCAGGAGGTTCTCCCCTCCAGGCGAGATGAGGCCCATTTCCGCTGAGGCGTCTCGAGGCTGATCACACCTCACCTCTGGAACTTCGAAAGGGTCCTTCACACCCTTGGTGCAAATCAAGAAGTTCCCCGACCTAGCCGTCTCCACTCGAGAGGAATCACGAGGGTCCCGCCCACATCCAGAGGAGCCCCGTTTCCGCCTCGTAGCTCGAGATGAGGGATCCTTTCCCTGCTTCGGCGGGAAAGAGTTCCCGGCGTTCCCGTCGCATCTCAAGAGGAGGCCCTCTCAACAGGAACGGCGAGAGGAACTCCAGGTCGTGCCACCATTCCAAGAGTCCCCCAGATGTCTCAGTCCATTCCAGAGGAACCTCTTTTCCCTTCACCGGCTCGTCTTTCACGCCGAGGATCGACTCACACCAAGGTGGCACGTGGCACAGCCCCTGTGGGAAAGCCTCGTGGGAAAGCCTCGAGGGACAGCCTCGAGGGAAAGCCACAGATCCCTTGATCCACGTGACAGGAAGCGTGACACTACTGCTGCAGCTCGGGAGGAAAGCGCACGTGCATGCCCCCACTCGAGACGAGGCCTGACTCCCCTGGGGAGACTCAGAAGCACCCCAAGATCCATGGCAACACTGGAGAGGAATCCTCAGGTTCCGGCCCCGACTCCACACAAGGACTGAGGCCCCGGCATGGCCGGCAGAGGAATCCCGAGAGGTCCCCTAGCAACTCGCATGGGGACTGGCCTTTCCTGCGGCCACCAGAGCGTGTCCCTGAGGTCCCCGTCGTAACTCGAGAAGACCCGCCGCAACTGGAGAAAATCCAGGAGGTTCTCCCCTCCAGGCGAGATGAGGCCCATTTCCGCTGAGGGGTCTCGAGGTTGATCACACCTCCCCTCTGGAACTTCGAAAGGGTCCTTCACACCCTTGGTGCAAATCAAGAAGTTCCCCGACATACCCGTCTCCAGTCGAGAGGAATCACGAGGGTCCCGCCCACATCCAGAGGAGCCCCGATTCCGCCTCGTAGCTCGAGATGAGGGATCCTTTCCCTGCTTCGTCGGGAAAGAGTTCCCGGCGTTCCCGTCGCACCTCAAGAGGAGGCCCTCTCAACAGGACCGGCGAGAGGAACTCCAGGGTCGTGCCACCATTCCAAGAGTCCCCCAGATGTCTCAGTCCATTCCAGAGGAACCTCTTTTCCCTTCACCGGCTCGTCTTTCACGCCGAGGATCGACTCACACCAAGGTGGCACGTGGCACAGCCCTGTGGGAAAGCCTCGTGGGAAAGCCTCGAGGGACAGCCTCGAGGGAAAGCCACAGATCCCTTGATCCACGTGACAGGAAGCGTGACACTACTGCTGCAGCTCGGGAGGAAAGCGCACGTGCATGCCCCCACTCGAGACGAGGCCTGACTCCCCTGGGGAGACTCAGAAGCACCCCAATATCCATGGCAACACTGGAGAGGAATCCTCAGGTTCCGGCCCCGACTCCACACAAGGACTGAGGCCCCGGCATGGACGGCAGAGGAATCCCGAGAGGTCCCTTAGCAACTCGCATGGGGACTGGCCTTTCCTGAGGCCACCAGAGCGGGTCCCTGAGGTCCCCGTCGTAACTCGAGAAGCCCTGCCGCAACTGGAGAAAATCCAGGAGGTTCTCCCCTCCAGGCGAGATGAGGCCCATTTCCGCTGAGGGGTCTCGAGGCTGATCACACCTCACCGCTGGAACTTCGAAAGGGTCCTTCACACCCTTGGTGCAAATCAAGAAGTTCCCCGACATACCCGTCTCCACTCCAGAGGAATCACGAGGGTCCCGCCCACATCCAGAGGAGCCCCGTTTCGGCCTCGTAGCTCGAGATGAGGGATCCTTTCCCTGCTTCGTCGGAAAAGAGTTCCCGGCATTCCCGTCGCATCTCAAGAGGAGGCCCTCTCAACAGGACCGGCGAGAGGAACTCCAGGGTCGTGCCACCATTCCAAGTGTCCCCCAGATGTCTCAGTCCATTACAGAGGAACCTCTTTTCCCCTCACCGGCTCGTCTTTCACGCCGAGGATCGACTCACACCAAGGTGGCACGTGGCACAGCCCTGTGGGAAAGCCTCGTGGGAAAGCCTCGAGGGACAGCCTCGAGGGAAAGCCACAGATCCCTTGATCCACGTGACAGGAAGCGTGACACTACTGCTGCAGCTCGGGAGGAAAGCGCACGTGCATGCCCCCACTCGAGACGAGGCCTGACTCCCCTGGGGAGACTCAGAAGCACCCCAAGATCCATGGCAACACTGGAGAGGAATCCTCAGGTTCCGGCCCCGACTCCACACAAGGACTGAGGCCCCGGCATGCACGGCAGAGGAATCCCGAGAGGTCCCCTAGCAACTCGCATGGGGACTGGCCTTTCCTGAGGCCACCAGAGCGTGTCCCTGAGGTCCCCGTCGTGACTCGAGAAGACCTGCCGCAACTCGAGAAAATCCAGGAGGTTCTCCCCTCCAGGCGAGATGAGGCCCATTTCCGCTGAGGCGTCTCGAGGCTGATCACACCTCACCTCTGGAACTTCGAAAGGGTCCTTCACACCCTTGGTGCAAATCAAGAAGTTCCCCGACCTAGCCGTCTCCACTCGAGAGGAATCACGAGGGTCCCGCCCACTTCCAGAGGAGCCCCGTTTCGGCCTCGTAGCTCGAGATGAGGGATCCTTTCCCTGCTTCGTCGGGAAAGAGTTCCCGGCGTTCCCGTCGCATCTCAAGAGGAGGCCCTCTCAACAGGACCGGCGAGAGGAACTCCAGGGTCGTGCCACCATTCCAAGTGTCCCCCAGATGTCTCAGTCCATTACAGAGGAACCTCTTTTCCCCTCACCGGCTCGTCTTTCACGCCGAGGATCGACTCACACCAAGGTGGCACGTGGCACAGCCCTGTGGGAAAGCCTCGTGGGAAAGCCTCGAGGGACAGCCTCGAGGGAAAGCCACAGATCCCTTGATCCACGTGACAGGAAGCGTGACACTACTGCTGCAGCTCGGGAGGAAAGCGCACGTGCATGCCCCCACTCGAGACGAGGCCTGACTCCCCTGGGGAGACTCAGAAGCACCCCAAGATCCATGGCAACACTGGAGAGGAATCCTCAGGTTCCGGCCCCGACTCCACACAAGGACTGAGGCCCCGGCATGGACGGGAGAGGAATCCCGAGAGGTCCCCTAGCAACTCGCATGGGGACTGGCCTTTCCTGAGGCCACCAGAGCGAGTCCCTGAGGTCCCCGTCGTAACTCGAGAAGACCTGCCGCAACTCGAGAAAATCCAGGAGGTTCTCCCCTCCAGGCGAGATGAGGCCCATTTCCGCTGAGGCGTCTCGAGGCTGATCACACCTCACCTCTGGAACTTCGAAAGGGTCCTTCACACCCTTGGTGCAAATCAAGAAGTTCCCCGACCTAGCCGTCTCCACTCGAGAGGAATCACGAGGGTCCCGCCCACATCCAGAGGAGCCCCGTTTCCGCCTCGTAGCTCGAGATGAGGGATCCTTTCCCTGCTTCGTCGGGAAAGAGTTCCCGGCGTTCCCGTCGCATCTCAAGAGGAGGCCCTCTCAACAGGAACGGCGAGAGGAACTCCAGGGTCGTGCCACCATTCCAAGAGTCCCCCCAGATGTCTCAGTCCATTCCAGAGGAACCTCTTTTCCCTTCACCGGCTCGTCTTTCACGCCGAGGATCGACTCACACCAAGGTGGCACGTGGCACAGCCCTGTGGGAAAGCCTCGTGGGAAAGCCTCGAGGGACAGCCTCGAGGGAAAGCCACAGATCCCTTGATCCACGTGACAGGAAGCGTGACACTACTGCTGCAGCTCGGGAGGAAAGCGCACGTGCATGCCCCCACTCGAGACGAGGCCTGACTCCCCTGGGGAGACTCAGAAGCACCCCAAGATCCATGGCAACACTGGAGAGGAATCCTCAGGTTCCGGCCCCGACTCCACACAAGGACTGAGGCCCCGGCATGCACGGCAGAGGAATCCCGAGAGGTCCCCTAGCAACTCGCATGGGGACTGGCCTTTCCTGAGGCCACCAGAGCGTGTCCCTGAGGTCCCCGTCGTGACTCGAGAAGACCTGCCGCAACTCGAGAAAATCCAGGAGGTTCTCCCCTCCAGGCGAGATGAGGCCCATTTCCGCTGAGGCGTCTCGAGGCTGATCACACCTCACCTCTGGAACTTCGAAAGGGTCCTTCACACCCTTGGTGCAAATCAAGAAGTTCCCCGACCTAGCCGTCTCCACTCGAGAGGAATCACGAGGGTCCCCGCCCACTTCCAGAGGAGCCCCGTTTCGGCCTCGTAGCTCGAGATGAGGGATCCTTTCCCTGCTTCGTCGGGAAAGAGTTCCCGGCGTTCCCGTCGCATCTCAAGAGGAGGCCCTCTCAACAGGACCGGCGAGAGGAACTCCAGGGTCGTGCCACCATTCCAAGTGTCCCCCAGATGTCTCAGTCCATTACAGAGGAACCTCTTTTCCCCTCACCGGCTCGTCTTTCACGCCGAGGATCGACTCACACCAAGGTGGCACGTGGCACAGCCCTGTGGGAAAGCCTCGTGGGAAAGCCTCGAGGGACAGCCTCGAGGGAAAGCCACAGATCCCTTGATCCACGTGACAGGAAGCGTGACACTACTGCTGCAGCTCGGGAGGAAAGCGCACGTGCATGCCCCCACTCGAGACGAGGCCTGACTCCCCTGGGGAGACTCAGAAGCACCCCAAGATCCATGGCAACACTGGAGAGGAATCCTCAGGTTCCGGCCCCGACTCCACACAAGGACTGAGGCCCCGGCATGGACGGGAGAGGAATCCCGAGAGGTCCCCTAGCAACTCGCATGGGGACTGGCCTTTCCTGAGGCCACCAGAGCGAGTCCCTGAGGTCCCCGTCGTAACTCGAGAAGACCTGCCGCAACTCGAGAAAATCCAGGAGGTTCTCCCCTCCAGGCGAGATGAGGCCCATTTCCGCTGAGGCGTCTCGAGGCTGATCACACCTCACCTCTGGAACTTCGAAAGGGTCCTTCACACCCTTGCTGCAAATCAAGAAGTTCCCGACATACCCGTCTCCACTCGAGAGGAATCACGAGGGTCCCGCCCACATCCAGAGGAGCCCCGTTTCCGCCTCGTAGCTCGAGATGAGGGATCCTTTCCCTGCTTCGGCGGGAAAGATTTCCCGGCGTTCCCGTCGCATCTCAAGAGGAGGCCCTCTCAACAGGAACGGCGAGAGGAACTCCAGGGTCGTGCCACCATTCCAAGAGTCCCCCAGATGTCTCAGTCCATTCCAGAGGAACCTCTTTTCCCTTCACCGGCTCGTCTTTCACGCCGAGGATCGACTCACACCAAGGTGGCACGTGGCACAGCCCTGTGGGAAAGCCTCGTGGGAAAGCCTCGAGGGACAGCCTCGAGGGAAAGCCACAGATCCCTTGATCCACGTGACAGGAAGCGTGACACTACTGCTGCAGCTCGGGAGGAAAGCGCACGTGCATGCCCCCACTCGAGACGAGGCCTGACTCCCCTGGGGAGACTCAGAAGCACCCCAAGATCCATGGCAACACTGGAGAGGAATCCTCAGGTTCCGGCCCCGACTCCACACAAGGACTGAGGCCCCGGCATGGCCGGCAGAGGAATCCCGAGAGGTCCCCTAGCAACTCGCATGGGGACTGGCCTTTCCTGCGGCCACCAGAGCGTGTCCCTGAGGTCCCCGTCGTAACTCGAGAAGACCCGCCGCAACTGGAGAAAATCCAGGAGGTTCTCCCCTCCAGGCGAGATGAGGCCCATTTCCGAAGAGGCGTCTCGAGGCTGATCACACCTCACCTCTGGAACTTCGAAAGGGTCCTTCACACCCTTGGTGCAAATCAAGAAGTTCCCCGACCTAGCCGTCTCCACTCGAGAGGAATCACGAGGGTCCCGCCCACATCCAAAGGAGCCCCGTTTCGCCCTCGTAGCTCGAGATGAGGGATCCTTTCCCTGCTTCTTCGGGAAAGAGTTCCCGGCGTTCCCGTCGCATCTCAAGAGGAGGCCCTCTCAACAGGACCGGCGAGAGGAACTCCAGGGTCGTGCCACCATTCCAAGTGTCCCCCAGATGTCTCAGTCCATTACAGAGGAACCACTTTTCCGCTCACCGGCTCGTCTTTCACGCTGAGGATCGACTCACACCAAGGTGGCACGTGGCACAGCCCTGTGGGAAAGCCTCGTGGGAAAGCCTCGAGGGACAGCCTCGAGGGAAAGCCACAGATCCCTTGATCCACGTGACAGGAAGCGTGACACTACTGCTGCAGCTCGGGAGGAAAGCGCACGTGCATGCCCCCACTCGAGACGAGGCCTGACTCCCCTGGGGAGACTCAGAAGCACCCCAAGATCCATGGCAACACTGGAGAGGAAACCTCAAGTTCCGGCCCCGACTCCACACAAGGACTGAGGCCCCGGCATGGACGGCAGAGGAATCCCGAGAGGTCCCCTAGCAACTCGCATGGGGACTGGCCTTTCCTGAGGCCACCAGAGCGGGTCCCTGAGGTCCCCGTCGTAACTCGAGAAGACCTGCCGCAACTCGAGAAAATCCAGGAGGTTCTCCCCTCCAGGCGAGATGAGGCCCATTTCCGCTGAGGCGTCTCGAGGCTGATCACACCTCCCCTCTGGAACTTCGAAAGGGTCCTTCACACCCTTGGTGCAAATCAAGAAGTTCCCCGACATACCCGTCTCCACTCGAGAGGAATCACGAGGGTCCCGCCCACATCCAAAGGAGCCCCGTTTCCGCCTCGTAGCTCGAGATGAGGGATCCTTTCCCTGCTTCGTCGGGAAAGAGTTCCCGGCGTTCCCGTCGCATCTCAAGAGGAGGCCCTCTCAACAGGAACGGCGAGAGGAACTCCAGGGTCGTGCCACCATTCCAAGAGTCACCCAGATGTCTCAGTCCATTCCAGAGGAACCTCTTTTCCCTTCACCGGCTCGTCTTTCACGCCGAGGATCGACTCACACCAAGGTGGCACGTGGCACAGCCCTGTGGGAAAGCCTCGTGGGAAAGCCTCGAGGGACAGCCTCGAGGGAAAGCCACAGATCCCTTGATCCACGTGACAGGAAGCGTGACACTACTGCTGCAGCTCGGGAGGAAAGCGCACGTGCATGCCCCCACTCGAGACGAGGCCTGACTCCCCTGGGGAGACTCAGAAGCACCCCAAGATCCATGGCAACACTGGAGAGGAATCCTCAGGTTCCGGCCCCGACTCCACACAAGGACTGAGGCCCCGGCATGGACGGCAGAGGAATCCCGAGAGGTCCCCTAGCAACTCGCATGGGGACTGGCCTTTCCTGCGGCCACCAGAGCGTGTCCCTGAGGTCCCCGTCGTAACTCGAAAAGACCTGCCGCAACTCGGGAAAATCCAGGAGGTTCTCCCCTCCAGGCGAGATGAGGCCCATTTCCGCTGAGGGGTCTCGAGGCTGATCACACCTCACCGCTGGAACTTCGAAAGGGTCCTTCACACCCTTGCTGCAAATCAAGAAGTTCCCCGACATACCCGTCTCCACTCCAGAGGAATCACGAGGGTCCCGCCCACATCCAGAGGAGCCCCGTTTCGGCCTCGTAGCTCGAGATGAGGGATCCTTTCCCTGCTTCGTCGGGAAAGAGTTCCCGGCATTCCCGTCGCATCTCAAGAGGAGGCCCTCTCAACAGGACCGGCGAGAGGAACTCCAGGGTCGTGCCACCATTCCAAGTGTCCCCCAGATGTCTCAGTCCATTACAGAGGAACCTCTTTTCCCCTCACCGGCTCGTCTTTCACGCCGAGGATCGACTCACACCAAGGTGGCACGTGGCACAGCCCTGTGGGAAAGCCTCGTGGGAAAGCCTCGAGGGACAGCCTCGAGGGAAAGCCACAGATCCCTTGATCCACGTGACAGGAAGCGTGACACTACTGCTGCAGCTCGGGAGGAAAGCGCACGTGCATGCCCCCACTCGAGACGAGGCCTGACTCCCCTGGGGAGACTCAGAAGCACCCCAAGATCCATGGCAACACTGGAGAGGAAACCTCAAGTTCCGGCCCCGACTCCACACAAGGACTGAGGCCCCGGCATGGACGGGAGAGGAATCCCGAGAGGTCCCCTAGCAACTCACATGGGGACTGGCCTTTCCTGCGGCCACCAGAGCGTGTCCCTGAGGTCCCCGTCGTAACTCGAGAAGACCTGCCGCAACTCGGGAAAATCCAGGAGGTTCTCCCCTCCAGGCGAGATGAGGCCCATTTCCGCTGAGGGGTCTCGAGGCTGATCACACCTCACCGCTGGAACTTCGAAAGGGTCCTTCACACCCTTGGTGTAAATCAAGAAGTTCCCCGACATACCCGTCTCCACTCCAGAGGAATCACGAGGGTCCCGCCCACATCCAGAGGAGCCCCGTTTCGGCCTCGTAGCTCGAGATGAGGGATCCTTTCCCTGCTTCGTCGGGAAAGAGTTCCCGGCATTCCCGTCGCATCTCAAGAGGAGGCCCTCTCAACAGGACCGGCGAGAGGAACTCCAGGGTCGTGCCACCATTCCAAGTGTCCCCCAGATGTCTCAGTCCATTACAGAGGAACCTCTTTTCCCCTCACCGGCTCGTCTTTCACGCCGAGGATCGACTCACACCAAGGTGGCACGTGGCACAGCCCTGTGGGAAAGCCTCGTGGGAAAGCCTCGAGGGACAGCCTCGAGGGAAAGCCACAGATCCCTTGATCCACGTGACAGGAAGCGTGACACTACTGCTGCAGCTCGGGAGGAAAGCGCACGTGCATGCCCCCACTCGAGACGAGGCCTGACTCCCCTGGGGAGACTCAGAAGCACCCCAAGATCCATGGCAACACTGGAGAGGAATCCTCAAGTTCCGGCCCCGACTCCACACAAGGACTGAGGCCCCGGCATGGACGGGAGAGGAATCCCGAGAGGTCCCCTAGCAACTCGCATGGGGACTGGCCTTTCCTGAGGCCACCAGAGCGGGTCCCTGAGGTCCCCGTCGTACCTCGAGAAGAGCTGCCGCAACTCGAGAAAATCCAGGAGGTTCTCCCCTCCAGGCGAGATGAGGCCCATTTCCGAAGAGGCGTCTCGAGGCTGATCACACCTCACCTCTGGAACTTCGAAAGGGTCCTTCACACCCTTGGTGCAAATCAAGAAGTTCCCCGACCTAGCCGTCTCCACTCGAGAGGAATCACGAGGGTCCCGCCCACATCCAAAGGAGCCCCGTTTCCGCCTCGTAGCTCGAGATGAGGGATCCTTTCCCTGCTTCGTCGGGAAAGAGTTCCCGGCGTTCCCGTCGCATCTCAAGAGGAGGCCCTCTCAACAGGAACGGCGAGAGGAACTCCAGGGTCGTGCCACCATTCCAAGAGTCCCCCAGATGTCTCAGTCCATTCCAGAGGAACCTCTTTTCCCTTCACCGGCTCGTCTTTCACGCCGAGGATCGACTCACACCAAGGTGGCACGTGGCACAGCCCTGTGGGAAAGCCTCGTGGGAAAGCCTCGAGGACAGCCTCGAGGGAAAGCCACAGATCCCTTGATCCACGTGACAGGAAGCGTGACACTACTGCTGCAGCTCGGGAGGAAAGCGCACGTGCATGCCCCCACTCGAGACGAGGCCTGACTCCCCTGGGGAGACTCAGAAGCACCCCAAGATCCATGGCAACACTGGAGAGGAATCCTCAGGTTCCGGCCCCGACTCCACACAAGGACTGAGGCCCCGGCATGGACGGCAGAGGAATCCCGAGAGGTCCCCTAGCAACTCGCATGGGGACTGGCCTTTCCTGCGGCCACCAGAGCGTGTCCCTGAGGTCCCCGTCGTAACTCGAGAAGACCTGCCGCAACTCGGGAAAATCAAGGAGGTTCTCCCCTCCAGGCGAGATGAGGCCCATTTCCGCTGAGGGGTCTCGAGGCTGATCACACCTCACCGCTGGAACTTCGAAAGGGTCCTTCACACCCTTGGTGCAAATCAAGAAGTTCCCCGACATACCCGTCTCCACTCCAGAGGAATCACGAGGGTCCCGCCCACATCCAGAGGAGCCCCGTTTCGGCCTCGTAGCTCGAGATGAGGGATCCTTTCCCTGCTTCGTCGGGAAAGAGTTCCCGGCATTCCCGTCGCATCTCAAGAGGAGGCCCTCTCAACAGGACCGGCGAGAGGAACTCCAGGGTCGTGCCACCATTCCAAGTGTCCCCCAAATGTCTCAGTCCATTACAGAGGAACCTCTTTTCCCCTCACCGGCTCGTCTTTCACGCCGAGGATCGACTCACACCAAGGTGGCACGTGGCACAGCCCTGTGGGAAAGCCTCGTGGGAAAGCCTCGAGGGACAGCCTCGAGGGAAAGCCACAGATCCCTTGATCCACGTGACAGGAAGCGTGACACTACTGCTGCAGCTCGGGAGGAAAGCGCACGTGCATGCCCCCACTCGAGACGAGGCCTGACTCCCCTGGGGAGACTCAGAAGCACCCCAAGATCCATGGCAACACTGGAGAGGAATCCTCAAGTTCCGGCCCCGACTCCACACAAGGACTGAGGCCCCGGCATGGACGGGAGAGGAATCCCGAGAGGTCCCCTAGCAACTCGCATGGGGACTGGCCTTTCCTGAGGCCACCAGAGCGGGTCCCTGAGGTCCCCGTCGTAACTCGAGAAGAGCTGCCGCAACTCGAGAAAATCCAGGAGGTTCTCCCCTCCAGGCGAGATGAGGCCCATTTCCGATGAGGCGTCTCGAGGCTGATCACACCTCACCTCTGGAACTTCGAAAGGGTCCTTCACACCCTTGGTGCAAATCAAGAAGTTCCCCGACATAGCCGTCTCCACTCGAGAGGAATCACGAGGGTCCCGCCCACATCCAGAGGAGCCCCGTTTCCGCCTCGTAGCTCGAGATGAGGGATCCTTTCCCTGCTTCGTCGGGAAAGGGTTCCCGGCCTTCCCGTCGCAGCTCAAGTGGAGGCCCTCTCAACAGGAACGGCGAGAGGAACTCCAGGGACGTGCCACCATTCCAAGAGTCCCCCAGATGTCTCAGTCCATTCCAGAGGAACCTCTTTTCCCTTCACCGGCTCGTCTTTCACGCCGAGGATCGACTCACACCAAGGTGGCACGTGGCACAGCCCTGTGGGAAAGCCTCGTGGGAAAGCCTCGAGGGACAGCCTCGAGGGAAAGCCACAGATCCCTTGATCCACGTGACAGGAAGCGTGACACTACTGCTGCAGCTCGGGAGGAAAGCGCACGTGCATGCCCCCACTCGAGACGAGGCCTGACTTCCCTGGGGAGACTCAGAAGCACCCCAAGATCCATGGCAACACTGGAAAGGAATCCTCAAGTTCCGGCCCCGACTCCACACAAGGACTGAGGCCCCGGCATGGACGGGAGAGGAATCCCGAGAGGTCCCCTAGCAACTCGCATGGGGACTGGCCTTTCCTGAGGCCACCAGAGCGGGTCCCTGCGGTCCCCGTCGTAACTCGAGAAGACCTGCCGCAACTCGAGAAAATCCAGGTGGTTCTCCCCTCCAGGCGAGATGAGGCCCATTTCCGCTGAGGCGTCTCGAGGCTGATCACACCTCACCTCTGGATCTTCGAAAGGGTCCTTCACACCCTTGGTGCAAATCAAGAAGTTGCCCGACATACCCGTCTCCACTCGAGAGGAATCACGAGGGTCCCGCCCACATCCAGAGGAGCCCCGTTTCCGCCTCGTAGCTCAAGATGAGGGATCCTTTCCCTGCTTCGTCGGGAAAGAGTTCCCGGCGTTCCCGTCGCATCTCAAGAGGAGGCCCTCTCAACAGGAACGGCGAGAGGAACTCCATGGTCGTGCCACCATTCCAAGAGTGCCCCAGATGCCTCAGTCCATTCCAGAGGAACCTCTTTTCCCTTCACCGGCTCGTCTTTCACGCCGAGGATCGACTCACACCAAGGTGGCACGTGGCACAGCCCTGTGGGAAAGCCTCGTGGGAAAGCCTCGAGGGACAGCCTCGAGGGAAAGCCACAGATCCCTTGATCCACGTGACAGGAAGCGTGACACTACTGCTGCAGCTCGGGAGGCAAGCGCACGTGCATGCCCCCACTCGAGACGAGGCCTGACTCCCCTGGGGAGACTCAGAAGCACCCCAAGATCCATGGCAACACTGGAGAGGAATCCTCAGGTTCCTGGCCCCGACTCCACACAAGGACTGAGGCCCCGGCATGGACGGGAGAGGAATCACGAGAGGTCCCCTAGCAACTCGCATGGGGACTGGCCTTTCCTGAGGCCACCAGAGCAGGTCCCTGAGGTCCCCGTCGTAACTCGAGAAGACCTGCCGCAACTCGAGAAAATCCAGGAGGTTCTCCCCTCCAGGCGAGATGAGGCCCATTTCCGCTGAGGCGTCTCGAGGCTGACCACACCTCACCTCTGGAACTTCGAAAGGGTCCTTCACACCCTTGGTGCAAATCAAGAAGTTCCCCGACATAGCCATCTCCACTCGAGAGGAATCACGAGGGTACCGCCCACATCCAGAGGAGCCCTGTTTCCGCCTCGTAGCTCGAGATGAGGGATCCTTTCCCTGCTTCGTCGGGAAAGAGTTCCCGGCGTTCCCGTCGCATCTCAAGAGGAGGCCCTCTCAACAGGAACGGCGAGAGGAACTCCAGGGTCGTGCCACCATTCCAAGAGTCACCCAGATGTCTCAGTCCATTCCAGAGGAACCTCTTTTCCCTTCACCGGCTCGTCTTTCACGCCGAGGATCGACTCACACCAAGGTGGCACGTGGCACAGCCCTGTGGGAAAGCCTCGTGGGAAAGCCTCGAGGGACAGCCTCGAGGGAAAGCCACAGATCCCTTGATCCACGTGACAGGAAGCGTGACACTACTGCTGCAGCTCGGGAGGAAAGCGCACGTGCATGCCCCCACTCGAGACGAGGCCTGACTCCCCTGGGGAGACTCAGAAGCACCCCAAGATCCATGGCAACACTGGAGAGGAATCCTCAGGTTCCGGCCCCGACTCCACACAAGGACTGAGGCCCCGGCATGGACGGCAGAGGAATCCCGAGAGGTCCCCTAGCAACTCGCATGGGGACTGGCCTTTCCTGCGGCCACCAGAGCGTGTCCCTGAGGTCCCCGTCGTAACTCGAGAAGACCTGCCGCAACTCGGGAAAATCCAGGAGGTTCTCCCCTCCAGGCGAGATGAGGCCCATTTCCGCTGAGGGGTCTCGAGGCTGATCACACCTCACCGCTGGAACTTCGAAAGGGTCCTTCACACCCTTGGTGCAAATCAAGAAGTTCCCCGACATACCCGTCTCCACTCCAGAGGAATCACGAGGGTCCCGCCCACATCCAGAGGAGCCCCGTTTCGGCCTCGTAGCTCGAGATGAGGGATCCTTTCCCTGCTTCGTCGGGAAAGAGTTCCCGGCATTCCCGTCGCATCTCAAGAGGAGGCCCTCTCAACAGGACCGGCGAGAGGAACTCCAGGGTCGTGCCACCATTCCAAGTGTCCCCCAGATGTCTCAGTCCATTACAGAGGAACCTCTTTTCCCCTCACCGGCTCGTCTTTCACGCCGAGGATCGACTCACACCAAGGTGGCACGTGGCACAGCCCTGTGGGAAAGCCTCGTGGGAAAGCCTCGAGGGACAGCCTCGAGGGAAAGCCACAGATCCCTTGATCCACGTGACAGGAAGCGTGACACTACTGCTGCAGCTCGGGAGGAAAGCGCACGTGCATGCCCCCACTCGAGACGAGGCCTGACTCCCCTGGGGAGACTCAGAAGCACCCCAAGATCCATGGCAACACTGGAGAGGAAACCTCAAGTTCCGGCCCCGACTCCACACAAGGACTGAGGCCCCGGCATGGACGGGAGAGGAATCCCGAGAGGTCCCCTAGCAACTCGCATGGGGACTGGCCTTTCCTGCGGCCACCAGAGCGTGTCCGTGAGGTCCCCGTCGTAACTCGAGAAGACCTGCCGCAACTCGGGAAAATCCAGGAGGTTCTCCCCTCCAGGCGAGATGAGGCCCATTTCCGCTGAGGGGTCTCGAGGCTGATCACACCTCACCGCTGGAACTTCGAAAGGGTCCTTCACACCCTTGGTGTAAATCAAGAAGTTCCCCGACATACCCGTCTCCACTCCAGAGGAATCACGAGGGTCCCGCCCACATCCAGAGGAGCCCCGTTTCGGCCTCGTAGCTCGAGATGAGGGATCCTTTCCCTGCTTCGTCGGGAAAGAGTTCCCGGCATTCCCGTCGCATCTCAAGAGGAGGCCCTCTCAACAGGACCGGCGAGAGGAACTCCAGGGTCGTGCCACCATTCCAAGTGTCCCCCAGATGTCTCAGTCCATTACAGAGGAACCTCTTTTCCCCTCACCGGCTCGTCTTTCACGCCGAGGATCGACTCACACCAAGGTGGCACGTGGCACAGCCCTGTGGGAAAGCCTCGTGGGAAAGCCTCGAGGGACAGCCTCGAGGGAAAGCCACAGATCCCTTGATCCACGTGACAGGAAGCGTGACACTACTGCTGCAGCTCGGGAGGAAAGCGCACGTGCATGCCCCCACTCGAGACGAGGCCTGACTCCCCTGGGGAGACTCAGAAGCACCCCAAGATCCATGGCAACACTGGAGAGGAATCCTCAAGTTCCGGCCCCGACTCCACACAAGGACTGAGGCCCCGGCATGGACGGGAGAGGAATCCCGAGAGGTCCCCTAGCAACTCGCATGGGGACTGGCCTTTCCTGAGGCCACCAGAGCGGGTCCCTGAGGTCCCCGTCGTACCTCGAGAAGAGCTGCCGCAACTCGAGAAAATCCAGGAGGTTCTCCCCTCCAGGCGAGATGAGGCCCATTTCCGAAGAGGCGTCTCGAGGCTGATCACACCTCACCTCTGGAACTTCGAAAGGGTCCTTCACACCCTTGGTGCAAATCAAGAAGTTCCCCGACATACCCGTCTCCACTCGAGAGGAATCACGAGGGTCCCGCCCACATCCAAAGGAGCCCCGTATCGGCCTCGTAGCTCGAGATGAGGGATCCTTTCCCTGCTTCTTCGGGAAAGAGTTCCCGGCGTTCCCGTCGCATCTCAAGAGGAGGCCCTCTCAACAGGACCGGCGAGAGGAACTCCAGGGTCGTGCCACCATTCCAAGTGTCCCCCAGATGTCTCAGTCCATTACAGAGGAACCTCTTTTCCGCTCACCGGCTCGTCTTTCACGCCGAGGATCGACTCACACCAAGGTGGCACGTGGCACAGCCCTGTGGGAAAGCCTCGTGGGAAAGCCTCGAGGGACAGCCTCGAGGGAAAGCCACAGATCCCTTGATCCACGTGACAGGAAGCGTGACACTACTGCTGCAGCTCGGGAGGAAAGCGCACGTGCATGCCCCCACTCGAGACGAGGCCTGACTCCCCTGGGGAGACTCAGAAGGACCCCAAGATCCATGGCAACACTGGAGAGGAAACCTCAAGTTCCGGCCCCGACTCCACACAAGGACTGAGGCCCCGGCATGGACGGCAGAGGAATCCCGAGAGGTCCCCTAGCAACTCGCATGGGGACTGGCCTTTCCTGAGGCCACCAGAGCGGGTCCCTGAGGTCCCCGTCGTAAGTCGAGAAGACCTGCCGCAACTCGAGAAAATCCAGGAGGTTCTCCCCTCCAGGCGAGATGAGGCCCATTTCCGCTGAGGCGTCTCGAGGCTGATCACACCTCCCCTCTGGAACTTCGAAAGGGTCCTTCACACCCTTGGTGCAAATCAAGAAGTTCCCCGACATACCCGTCTCCACTCGAGAGGAATCACGAGGGTCCCGCCCACATCCAAAGGAGCCCCGTTTCCGCCTCGTAGCTCGAGATGAGGGATCCTTTCCCTGCTTCGTCGGGAAAGAGTTCCCGGCGTTCCCGTCGCATCTCAAGAGGAGGCCCTCTCAACAGGAACGGCGAGAGGAACTCCAGGGTCGTGCCACCATTCCAAGAGTCCCCCAGATGTCTCAGTCCATTCCAGAGGAACCTCTTTTCCCTTCACCGGCTCGTCTTTCACGCCGAGGATCGACTCACACCAAGGTGGCACGTGGCACAGCCCTGTGGGAAAGCCTCGTGGGAAAGCCTCGAGGGACAGCCTCGAGGGAAAGCCACAGATCCCTTGATCCACGTGACAGGAAGCGTGACACTACTGCTGCAGCTCGGGAGGAAAGCGCACGTGCATGCCCCCACTCGAGACGAGGCCTGACTCCCCTGGGGAGACTCAGAAGCACCCCAAGATCCATGGCAACACTGGAGAGGAATCCTCAGGTTCCGGCCCCGACTCCACACAAGGACTGAGGCCCCGGCATGGACGGCAGAGGAATCCCGAGAGGTCCCCTAGCAACTCGCATGGGGACTGGCCTTTCCTGCGGCCACCAGAGCGTGTCCCTGAGGTCCCCGTCGTAACTCGAGAAGACCTGCCGCAACTCGGGAAAATCAAGGAGGTTCTCCCCTCCAGGCGAGATGAGGCCCATTTCCGCTGAGGGGTCTCGAGGCTGATCACACCTCACCGCTGGAACTTCGAAAGGGTCCTTCACACCCTTGGTGCAAATCAAGAAGTTCCCCGACATACCCGTCTCCACTCCAGAGGAATCACGAGGGTCCCGCCCACATCCAGAGGAGCCCCGTTTCGGCCTCGTAGCTCGAGATGAGGGATCCTTTCCCTGCTTCGTCGGGAAAGAGTTCCCGGCATTCCCGTCGCATCTCAAGAGGAGGCCCTCTCAACAGGACCGGCGAGAGGAACTCCAGGGTCGTGCCACCATTCCAAGTGTCCCCCAGATGTCTCAGTCCATTACAGAGGAACCTCTTTTCCCCTCACCGGCTCGTCTTTCACGCCGAGGATCGACTCACACCAAGGTGGCACGTGGCACAGCCCTGTGGGAAAGGCTCGTGGGAAAGCCTCGAGGGACAGCCTCGAGGGAAAGCCACAGATCCCTTGATCCACGTGACAGGAAGCGTGACACTACTGCTGCAGCTCGGGAGGAAAGCGCACGTGCATGCCCCCACTCGAGACGAGGCCTGACTCCCCTGGGGAGACTCAGAAGCACCCCAAGATCCATGGCAACACTGGAGAGGAATCCTCAAGTTCCGGCCCCGACTCCACACAAGGACTGAGGCCCCGGCATGGACGGGAGAGGAATCCCGAGAGGTCCCCTAGCAACTCGCATGGGGACTGGCCTTTCCTGAGGCCACCAGAGCGGGTCCCTGAGGTCCCCGTCGTAACTCGAGAAGAGCTGCCGCAACTCGAGAAAATCCAGGAGGTTCTCCCCTCCAGGCGAGATGAGGCCCATTTCCGATGAGGCGTCTCGAGGCTGATCACACCTCACCTCTGGAACTTCGAAAGGGTCCTTCACACCCTTGGTGCAAATCAAGAAGTTCCCCGACATAGCCGTCTCCACTCGAGAGGAATCACGAGGGTCCCGCCCACATCCAGAGGAGCCCCGTTTCCGCCTCGTAGCTCGAGATGAGGGATCCTTTCCCTGCTTCGTCGGGAAAGGCTTCCCGGCCTTCCCGTCGCAGCTCAAGTGGAGGCCCTCTCAACAGGAACGGCGAGAGGAACTCCAGGGACGTGCCACCATTCCAAGAGTCCCCCAGATGTCTCAGTCCATTCCAGAGGAACCTCTTTTCCCTTCACCGGCTCGTCTTTCACGCCGAGGATCGACTCACACCAAGGTGGCACGTGGCACAGCCCTGTGGGAAAGCCTCGTGGGAAAGCCTCGAGGGACAGCCTCGAGGGAAAGCCACAGATCCCTTGATCCACGTGACAGGAAGCGTGACACTACTGCTGCAGCTCGGGAGGAAAGCGCACGTGCATGCCCCCACTCGAGACGAGGCCTGACTTCCCTGGGGAGACTCAGAAGCACCCCAAGATCCATGGCAACACTGGAAAGGAATCCTCAAGTTCCGGCCCCGACTCCACACAAGGACTGAGGCCCCGGCATGGACGGGAGAGGAATCCCGAGAGGTCCCCTAGCAACTCGCATGGGGACTGGCCTTTCCTGAGGCCACCAGAGCGGGTCCCTGCGGTCCCCGTCGTAACTCGAGAAGACCTGCCGCAACTCGAGAAAATCCAGGTGGTTCTCCCCTCCAGGCGAGATGAGGCCCATTTCCGCTGAGGCGTCTCGAGGCTGATCACACCTCACCTCTGGATCTTCGAAAGGGTCCTTCACACCCTTGGTGCAAATCAAGAAGTTGCCCGACATACCCGTCTCCACTCGAGAGGAATCACGAGGGTCCCGCCCACATCCAGAGGAGCCCCGTTTCCGCCTCGTAGCTCAAGATGAGGGATCCTTTCCCTGCTTCGTCGGGAAAGAGTTCCCGGCGTTCCCGTCGCATCTCAAGAGGAGGCCCTCTCAACAGGAACGGCGAGAGGAACTCCATGGTCGTGCCACCATTCCAAGAGTCCCCCAGATGCCTCAGTCCATTCCAGAGGAACCTCTTTTCCCTTCACCGGCTCGTCTTTCACGCCGAGGATCGACTCACACCAAGGTGGCACGTGGCACAGCCCTGTGGGAAAGCCTCGTGGGAAAGCCTCGAGGGACAGCCTCGAGGGAAAGCCACAGATCCCTTGATCCACGTGACAGGAAGCGTGACACTACTGCTGCAGCTCGGGAGGCAAGCGCACGTGCATGCCCCCACTCGAGACGAGGCCTGACTCCCCTGGGGAGACTCAGAAGCACCCCAAGATCCATGGCAACACTGGAGAGGAATCCTCAGGTTCCTGGCCCCGACTCCACACAAGGACTGAGGCCCCGGCATGGACGGGAGAGGAATCACGAGAGGTCCCCTAGCAACTCGCATGGGGACTGGCCTTTCCTGAGGCCACCAGAGCAGGTCCCTGAGGTCCCCGTCGTAACTCGAGAAGACCTGCCGCAACTCGAGAAAATCCAGGAGGTTCTCCCCTCCAGGCGAGATGAGGCCCATTTCCGCTGAGGCGTCTCGAGGCTGACCACACCTCACCTCTGGAACTTCGAAAGGGTCCTTCACACCCTTGGTGCAAATCAAGAAGTTCCCCGACATAGCCATCTCCACTCGAGAGGAATCACGAGGGTACCGCCCACATCCAGAGGAGCCCTGTTTCCGCCTCGTAGCTCGAGATGAGGGATCCTTTCCCTGCTTCGTCGGGAAAGAGTTCCGGGCGTTCCCGTCGCATCTCAAGAGGAGGCCCTCTCAACAGGAACGGCGAGAGGAACTCCAGGGTCGTGCCACCATTCCAAGAGTCCCCCAGATGTCTCAGTCCATTCCAGAGGAACCTCTTTTCCCTTCACCGGCTCGTCTTTCACGCCGAGGATCGACTCACACCAAGGTGGCACGTGGCACAGCCCTGTGGGAAAGCCTCGTGGGAAAGCCTCGAGGGACAGCCTAGAGGGAAAGCCACAGATCCCTTGATCCACGTGACAGGAAGCGTGACACTACTGCTGCAGCTCGGGAGGCAAGCGCACGTGCATGCCCCCACTCGAGACGAGGCCTGACTCCCCTGGGGAGACTCAGAAGCACCCCAAGATCCATGGCAACACTGGAGAGGAATCCTCAGGTTCCTGGCCCCGACTCCACACAAGGACTGAGGCCCCGGCATGGACGGGAGAGGAATCACGAGAGGTCCCCTAGCAACTCGCATGGGGACTGGCCTTTCCTGAGGCCACCAGAGCAGGTCCCTGAGGTCCCCGTCGTAACTCGAGAAGACCTGCCGCAACTCGAGAAAATCCAGGAGGTTCTCCCCTCCAGGCGAGATGAGGCCCATTTCCGCTGAGGCGTCTCGAGGCTGACCACACCTCACCTCTGGAACTTCGAAAGGGTCCTTCACACCCTTGGTGCAAATCAAGAAGTTCCCCGACATAGCCATCTCCACTCGAGAGGAATCACGAGGGTACCGCCCACATCCAGAGGAGCCCTGTTTCCGCCTCGTAGCTCGAGATGAGGGATCCTTTCCCTGCTTCGTCGGGAAAGAGTTCCGGGCGTTCCCGTCGCATCTCAAGAGGAGGCCCTCTCAACAGGAACGGCGAGAGGAACTCCAGGGTCGTGCCACCATTCCAAGAGTCCCCCAGATGTCTCAGTCCATTCCAGAGGAACCTCTTTTCCCTTCACCGGCTCGTCTTTCACGCCGAGGATCGACTCACACCAAGGTGGCACGTGGCACAGCCCTGTGGGAAAGCCTCGTGGGAAAGCCTCGAGGGACAGCCTAGAGGGAAAGCCACAGATCCCTTGATCCACGTGACAGGAAGCGTGACACTACAGCTGCAGCTCGGGAGGAAAGCGCACGTGCATGCCCCCACTCGAGACGAGGCCTGACTCCCCTGGGGAGACTCAGAAGCACCCCAAGATCCATGGCAACACTGGAAAGGAATCCTCAGGTTCCGGCCCCGACTCCACACAAGGACTGAGGCCCCGGCATGGACGGGAGAGGAATCCCGAGAGGTCCCCTAGCAACTCGCATGGGGACTGGCCTTTCCTGAGGCCACCAGAGCGGGTCCCTGCGGTCCCCGTCGTAACTCGAGAAGACCTGCCGCAACTCGAGAAAATCCAGGTGGTTCTCCCCTCCAGGCGAGATGAGGCCCATTTCCGCTGAGGCGTCTCGAGGCTGATCACAACTCACCTCTGGAACTTCAAAAGGGTCCTTCACACCCTTGGTGCAAATCAAGAAGTTGCCCGACATACCCGTCTCCACTCGAGAGGAATCACGAGGGTCCCGCCCACATCCAGAGGAGCCCCGTTTCCGCCTCGTAGCTCAAGATGAGGGATCCTTTCCCTGCTTCGTCGGGAAAGAGTTCCCGGCGTTCCCGTCGCATCTCAAGAGGAGGCCCTCTCAACAGGAACGGCGAGAGGAACTCCAGGGTCGTGCCACCATTCCAAGAGTCCCCCAGATGACTCAGTCCATTCCAGAGGAACCTCTTTTCCCTTCACCGGCTCGTCTTTCACGCCGAGGATCGACTCACACCAAGGTGGCACGTGGCACAGCCCTGTGGGAAAGCCTCGTGGGAAAGCCTCGAGGGACAGCCTCGAGGGAAAGCCACAGATCCCTTGATCCACGTGACAGGAAGCGTGACACTACTGCTGCAGCTCGGGAGGAAAGCGCACGTGCATGCCCCCACTCGAGACGAGGCCTGACTCCCCTGGGGAGACTCAGAAGCACCCCAAGATCCATGGCAACACTGGAAAGGAATCCTCAGGTTCCGGCCCCGACTCCACACAAGGACTGAGGCCCCGGCATGGACGGGAGAGTAATCCCGAGAGGTCCCCTAGCAACTCGCATGGGGACTGGCCTTTCCTGAGGCCCCCAGAGCGGGTCCCTGAGGTCCCCGTCGTAACTCGAGAAGACCTGCCGCATCTGGATAAAATCCAGTTGGTTCTCTCCTCCAGGCGAGATGAGGCCCATTTCCGCTGAGGCGTCTCGAGGCTGATCACACCTCACCTCTGGAACTTCGAAAGGCTCCTTCACACCCTTGGTGCAAATCAAGAAGTTCCCCGACATACCCGTCTCCACTCGAGAGGAATCACGAGGGTCCCCCCCACATCCAGAGGAGCCCCGTTTCCGCCTCGTAGCTCGAGATGAGGGATCCTTTCCCTGCTTCGTCGGGAAAGAGTTCCCGGCGTTCCCGTCGCATCTCAAGAGGAGGCCCTCTCAACAGGAACGGCGAGAGGAACTCCAGGGTCGTGCCACCATTCCAAGAGTCCCCCAGATGTCTCAGTCCATTCCAGAGGAACCTCTTTTCCCTTCACCGGCTCGTCTTTCACGCCGAGGATCGATTCACACCAAGGTGGCACGTGGCACAGCCCTGTGGGAAAGCCTAGTGGGAAAGCCTCGAGGGACAGCCTCGAGGGAAAGCCACAGATCCCTTGATCCACGTGACAGGAAGCATGACACTACTGATGCCGCTGGGGAGGCAAGCGCACGTGCATGCCCCCACTCGAGACGAGGCCTGACTCCCCTGGGGAGACTCAGAAGCACCCCAAGATCCATGGCAACACTGGAGAGGAATCCTCAGGTTCCTGCCCCGACTCCACACAAGGACTGAGGCCCCGGCATGGACGGGAGAGGAATCCCGAGAGGTCCCCTAGCAACTCGCATGGGGACTGGCCTTTCCTGAGGCCACCAGAGCGGGTCCCTGAGGTCCCCGTCGTAACTCGAGAAGACCTGCCGCAACTCGAGAAAATCCAGGAGGTTCTCCCCTCCAGGCGAGATGAGGCCCATTTCCGTTGAGGCATCTCGAGGCTGATCCCACCTCACATCTGGAACTTCGAAAGGGTCTTTCACACCCTTGGTGCAAATCAAGAAGTTCACCGACATAGCCATCTCCACTCGAGAGGAATCACGAGGGTCCCGCCCACATCCAGAGGAGCCCCGTTTCCGCCTCGTAGCTCGAGATGAGGGATCCTTTCCCTGCTTCGTCGGGAAAGAGTTCCCGGCCTTCCCGTCGCATCTCAAGAGGAGGCCCTCTCAACAGGAACGGCGAGAGGAACTCCAGGGTCGTGCCACCATTCCAAGAGTCCCCCAGATGTCTCAGTCCATTCCAGAGGAACCTCTTTTCCCTTCACCGGCTCGTCTTTCACCCCGAGGATCGACTCACACCAAGGTTGCACGTGGCACAGCCCTGTGGGAAAGCCTCGTGGGAAAGCCTCGAGGGAAAGCCTCGGGGGAAAGCCACAGATCCCTTGATCCACGTGACAGGAAGCGTGACACTACTGCTGCAGCTCGGGAGGAAAGCGCACGTGCATGCCCCCACTCGAGACGAGGCCTGACTCCCCTGGGGAGACTCAGAAGCACCCCAAGATCCATGGCAACACTGGAGAGGAATCCTCAGGTTCCGGCCCCGACTCCACACAAGGACTGAGGCCCCGGCATGGACGGGAGAGGAATCCTGAGAGGTCCCCTAGCAACTCGCATGGGGACTGGCCTTTCCTGAGGCCACCAGAGCGGGTCCCTGAGGTCCCCGTCGTAACTCGAGAAGACCTGCCGCAACTCGAGAAAATCCAGGAGGTTCTCCCCTCCAGGCGAGATGAGGCCCATTTCCGCTGAGGCGTCTCGAGGCTGATCACAGCTCACCTCTGGAACTTCGAAAGGCTCCTTCACACCCTTGGTGCAAATCAAGAAGTTCCCCTACCTAGCCGTCTCCACTCGAGAGGAATCACGAGGGTCCCGCCCACATCCAGAGGAGCCCCGTTTCCGCCTCGTAGCTCGAGATGAGGGATCCTTTCCCTGCTTCGTCGGGAAAGAGTTCCCGGCGTTCCCGTCGCATCTCAAGAGGAGGCCCTCTCAACAGGAATGGCGAGAGGAACTCCAGGGTCGTGCCACCATTCCAAGAGTCCCCCAGATGTCTCAGACCATTCCAGAGGAACCTCTTTTCCCTTCACCGGCTCGTCTTTCACGCCGAGGATCGACTCACACCAAGGTGGCACGTGGCACAGCCCTGTGGGAAAGCCTCGTGGGAAAGCCTCGAGGGACAGCCTCGAGGGAAAGACACAGATCCCTTGATCCACGTGACAGGAAGCGTGACACTAACGCTGCAGCTCGGGAGGAAAGATCACGTGCATGCCTCCACTCGAGACGAGGCCTGACTCCCCTGGGGAGACTCAGAAGCAGCCCAAGATCCATGGCAACACTGGAGAGGAATCCTCAGGTTCCGGCCCCGACTCCACACAAGGACTGAGGCCCCGGCATGGACGGGAGAGGAATCCCGAGAGGTCCCCTAGCAACTCGCATGGGGACTGGCCTTTCCTGAGGCCACCAGAGCGGGTCCCTGAGGTCCCCGTCGTAACTCGAGAAGACCTGCCGCAACTCGAGAAAATCCAGGAGGTTCTCCCCTCCAGGCGAGATGAGGTCCATTTCCGTTGAGGCATCTCGAGGCTGATCACACCTCACCTCTGGAACTTCGAAAGGGTCTTTCACACCCTTGGTGCAAATCAAGAAGTTCACCGACATAGCCATCTCCACTCGAGAGGAATCACGAGGGTCCCGCCCACATCCAGAGGAGCCCCGTTTCCGCCTCGTAGCTCGAGATGAGGGATCCTTTCCCTGCTTCGTCGGGAAAGAGTTCCCGGCCTTCCCGTCGCATCTCAAGAGGAGGCCCTCTCAACAGGAACGGCGAGAGGAACTCCAGGGTCGTGCCACCATTCCAAGAGTCCCCCAGATGTCTCAGTCCATTCCAGAGGAACCTCTTTTCCCTTCACCGGCTCGTCTTTCACGCCGAGGATCGACTCACACCAAGGTGGCACGTGGCACAGCCCTGTGGGAAAGCCTCGTGGGAAAGCCTCGAGGGACAGCCTCGAGCGAAAGCCACAGATCCCTTGATCCACGTGACAGGAAGCGTGACACTAACGCTGCAGCTCGGGAGGAAAGAGCACGTGCATGCCTCCACTCGAGACGAGGCCTGACTCCCCTGGGGAGACTCAGAAGCAGCCCAAGATCCATGGCAACACTGGAGAGGAATCCTCAGGTTCCGGCCCGGACTCCACACAAGGACTGAGGCCCCGGCATGGACGGGAGAGGAATCCCGAGAGGTCCCCTAGCAACTCGCATGGGGACTGGCCTTTCCTGAGGCCACCAGAGCGGGTCCCTGAGGTCCCCGTCGTAACTCGAGAAGACCTGCCGCAACTCGAGAAAATCCAGGAGGTTCTCCCCTCCAGGCGAGATGAGGCCCATTTCCGTTGAGGCGTCTCGAGGCTGATCACACCTCACCTCTGGAACTTCGAAAGGGTCTTTCACACCCTTGGTGCAAATCAAGAAGTTCACCGACATAGCCATCTCCACTCGAGAGGAATCACGAGGGTCCCGCCCACATCCAGAGGAGCCCCGTTTCCGCCTCGTAGCTCGAGATGAGGGATCCTTTCCCTGCTTCGTCGGGAAAGAGTTCCCGGCCTTCCCGTCGCATCTCAAGAGGAGGCCCTCTCAACAGGAACGGCGAGAGGAACTCCAGGGTCGTGCCACCATTCCAAGAGTCCCCCAGATGTCTCAGCCCATTCCAGAGGAACCTCTTTTCCCTTCACCGGCTCGTCTTTCACCCCGAGGATCGACTCACACCAAGGTTGCACGTGGCACAGCCCTGTGGGAAAGCCTCGAGGGAAAGCCTCGAGGGAAAGCCTCGGGAGAAAGCCACAGATCCCTTGATCCACGTGACAGGAAGCGTGACACTACTGCTGCAGCTCGGGAGGAAAGCGCACCTGCATGCCCCCACTCGAGACGAGGCCTGACTCCCCTGGGGAGACTCAGAAGCACCCCAAGATCCATGGCAACACTGGAGAGCAATCCTCAGGTTCCGGCCCCGACTCCACACAAGGACTGAGGCCCCGGCATGGACGGGAGAGGAATCCCGAGAGGTCCCCTAGCAACTCGCATGGGGACTGGCCTTTCCTGAGGCCACCAGAGCGGGTCCCTGAGGTCCCCGTCGTAACTCGAGAAGACCTGCCGCAACTCGAGAAAATCCAGCAGGTTCTCCCCTCCAGGCGAGATGAGGCCCATTTCCGCTGAGGCGTCTCGAGGCTGATCACACCTCACCTCTGGAATTTCGAAAGAGTCCTTCACACCCTTGGTGCCAATCAAGAAGTTCCCCGACATAGCCGTCTCCACTCGAGAGGAATCACGAGGGTCCCGCCCACATCCAGAGGAGCCCCGTTTCCGCCTCGTAGCTCGAGAAGAGGGATCCTTTCCCTGCTTCGTCGGGAAAGAGTTCCCGGCCTTCCCGTCGCATCTCAAGAGGAGGCCCTCTCAACAGGAACGCCGAGAGGAACTCCAGGGTCGTGTCACCATTCCAGGAGTCCCCCAGATGTCTCAGTCCATTCCAGAGGAACCTCTTTTCCCTTCACCGGCTCGTCTTTCACGCCGAGGATCGACTCACACCAAGGTGGCACGTGGCACAGCCCTGTGGGAAAGCCTCGTGGGAAAGCCTCGAGGGACAGCCTCGAGGGAAAGCCACAGATCCCTTGATCCACGTGACAGGAAGCGTGACACTACTGCTGAAGCTCGGGAGGAAAGCGCACCTTCATGCCCCCACTCGAGACGAGGCCTGACTCCCCTGGGGAGACTCAGAAGCACCCCAAGATCCATGGCAACACTGGAGAGGAATCCTCAAGTTCCGGCCCCGACTCCACAAAAGGACTGAGGCCCCGGCATGGACGGGAGAGGAATCCCGAGAGGTCCCCTAGCAACTCGCATGGGGACTGGCCTTTCCTGAGGCCACCAGAGCGGGTCCCTGAGGTCCCCGTCGTAACTCGAGAAGACCTGCCGCAACTCGAGAAAATCCAGGAGGTTCTCCCCTCCAGGCGAGATGAGGCCCATTTCCGCTGAGGCGTCTCGAGGCTGATCACAGCTCACCTCTGGAACTTCGAAAGGCTCCTTCACACCCTTGGTGCAAATCAAGAAGATCCCCGACCTAGCCGTCTCCACTCGAGAGGAATCACGAGGGTCCCGCCCACATCCAGAGGAGCCCCGTTTCCGCCTCGTAGCTCGAGATGAGGGATCCTTTCCCTGCTTCGTCGGGAAAGATTTCCCGGCGTTCCCGTCGCATCTCAAGAGGAGGCCCTCTCAACAGGAACGGCGAGAGGAACTCCAGGGTCGTGCCACCATTTCAAGAGTCCCCCAGATGTCTCAGTCCATTCCAGAGGAACCTCTTTTCCCTTCACCGGCTCGTCTTTCACGCCGAGGATCGACTCACACCAAGGTGGCACGTGGCACAGCCCTGTGGGAAAGCCTCGTGGGAAAGCCTCGAGGGAAAGCCTCGGGGGAAAGCCACAGATCCCTTGATCCACGTGACAGGAAGCGTGACACTACTGCTGCAGCTCGGGAGGAAAGCACACGTGCATGCCCCCACTCGAGACGAGGCCTGACTCCCCTGGGGAGACTCAGAAGCACCCCAAGATCCATGGCAACACTGGAGAGGAATCCTCAGGTTCCGGCCCCGACTCCACACAAGGACTGAGGCCCCGGCATGGACGGGAGAGGAATCCCGAGAGGTCCCCTAGCAACTCGCATGGGGACTGGCCTTTCCTGAGGCCACCAGAGCGGGTCCCTGAGGTCCCCGTCGTAACTCGAGAAGACCTGCCGCAACTCGAGAAAATCCAGGAGGTTCTCCCCTCCAGGCGAGATGAGGCCCATTTCCGCTGAGGCGTCTCGAGGCTGATCACACCTCACCTCTGGAACTTCGAAAGGGTCCTTCACACCCTTGGTGCAAATCAAGAAGTTCCCCGACATACCCGTCTCCACTCGAGAGGAATCACGAGGGTCCCGCCCACATCAAGATGAGCCCCGTTTCCGCCTCGTAGCTCGAGATGAGGGATCCTTTCCCTGCTTCTTCGGGAAAGAGTTTCCGGCCTTCCCGTCGCATCTCTAGAGGAGGCCCTCTCAACAGGAACGGCGAGAGGAACTCCAGGGTCGTGCCACCATTCCAAGAGTCCCCCAGATGTCTCAGTCCATTCCAGAGGAACCTCTTTTCCCTTCACCGGCTCGTCTTTCACGCCGAGGATCGACTCACACCAAGGTGGCACGTGGCACAGCCCTGTGGGAAAGCCTCGTGGGAAATCCTCGAGGGACAGCCTCGAGGGAAAGCCACAGATCCCTTGATCTACGTGACAGGAAGCGTGACACTACTGCTGCAGCTCGGGAGGAAAGCGCACGTGCATGCCCCCACTCGAGACGAGGCCTGACTCCCCTGGGGAGACTCAGAAGCACCCCAAGATCCATGGCAACACTGGAGAGGAATCCTCAGGTTCCAGCCCTGACTCCACACAAGGACTGAGGCCCCGGCATGGACGGGAGAGGAATCCCGAGAGGTCCCCTAGCAACTCGCATGGGGACTGGCCTTTCCTGAGGCCACCAGAGCGGGTCCCTGAGGTCCCCGTCGTAACTCGAGAAGACCTGCCGCAACTCGAGAAAATCCAGCAGGTTCTCCCCTCCAGGCGAGATGAGGCCCATTTCCGCTGAGGCGTCTCGAGGCTGATCACACCTCACCTCTGGAATTTCGAAAGAGTCCTTCACACCCTTGGTGCCAATCAAGAAGTTCCCCGACATAGCCGTCTCCACTCGAGAGGAATCACGAGGGTCCCGCCCACATCCAGAGGAGCCCCGTTTCTGCCTCGTAGCTCGAGAAGAGGGATCCTTTCCCTGCTTCGTCGGGAAAGAGTTCCCGGCCTTCCCGTCGCATCTCAAGAGGAGGCCCTCTCAACAGGAACGCCGAGAGGAACTCCAGGGTCGTGTCACCATTCCAGGAGTCCCCCAGATGTCTCAGTCCATTCCAGAGGAACCTCTTTTCCCTTCACCGGCTCGTCGTTCACGCCGAGGATCGACTCACACCAAGGTGGCACGTGGCACAGCCCTGTGGGAAAGCCTCGTGGGAAAGCCTCGAGGGACAGCCTCGAGGGAAAGCCACAGATCCCTTGATCCACGTGACAGGAAGCGTGACACTACTGCTGAAGCTCGGGAGGAAAGCGCACCTTCATGCCCCCACTCGAGACGAGGCCTGACTCCCCTGGGGAGACTCAGAAGCACCCCAAGATCCATGGCAACACTGGAGAGGAATCCTCAAGTTCCGGCCCCGACTCCACACAAGGACTGAGGCCCCGGCATGGACGGGAGAGGAATCCCGAGAGGTCCCCTAGCAACTCGCATGGGGACTGGCCTTTCCTGAGGCCACCAGAGCGGGTCCCTGAGGTCCCCGTCGTAACTCGAGAAGACCTGCCGCAACTCGAGAAAATCCAGGAGGTTCTCCCCTCCAGGCGAGATGAGGCCCATTTCCGCTGAGGCGTCTCGAGGCTGATCACAGCTCACCTCTGGAACTTCGAAAGGCTCCTTCACACCCTTGGTGCAAATCAAGAAGATCCCCGACCTAGCCGTCTCCACTCGAGAGGAATCACGAGGGTCCCGCCCACATCCAGAGGAGCCCCGTTTCCGCCTCGTAGCTCGAGATGAGGGATCCTTTCCCTGCTTCGTCGGGAAAGATTTCCCGGCGTTCCCGTCGCATCTCAAGAGGAGGCCCTCTCAACAGGAACGGCGAGAGGAACTCCAGGGTCGTGCCACCATTTCAAGAGTCCCCCAGATGTCTCAGTCCATTCCAGAGGAACCTCTTTTCCCTTCACCGGCTCGTCTTTCACGCCGAGGATCGACTCACACCAAGGTGGCACGTGGCACAGCCCTGTGGGAAAGCCTCGTGGGAAAGCCTCGAGGGAAAGCCTCGGGGGAAAGCCACAGATCCCTTGATCCACGTGACAGGAAGCGTGACACTACTGCTGCAGCTCGGGAGGAAAGCACACGTGCATGCCCCCACTCGAGACGAGGCCTGACTCCCCTGGGGAGACTCAGAAGCACCCCAAGATCCATGGCAACACTGGAGAGGAATCCTCAGGTTCCGGCCCCGACTCCACACAAGGACTGAGGCCCCGGCATGGACGGGAGAGGAATCCCGAGAGGTCCCCTAGCAACTCGCATGGGGACTGGCCTTTCCTGAGGCCACCAGAGCGGGTCCCTGAGGTCCCCGTCGTAACTCGAGAAGACCTGCCGCAACTCGAGAAAATCCAGGAGGTTCTCCCCTCCAGGCGAGATGAGGCCCATTTCCGCTGAGGCGTCTCGAGGCTGATCTCACCTCACCTCTGGAACTTCGAAAGGGTCCTTCACACCCTTGGTGCAAATCAAGAAGTTCCCCGACATACCCGTCTCCACTCGAGAGGAATCACGACGTCCCGCCCACATCAAGATGAGCCCCGTTTCCGCCTCGTAGCTCGAGATGAGGGATCCTTTCCCTGCTTCTTCGGGAAAGAGTTTCCGGCCTTCCCGTCGCATCTCTAGAGGAGGCCCTCTCAACAGGAACGGCGAGAGGAACTCCAGGGTCGTGCCACCATTCCAAGAGTCCCCCAGATGTCTCAGTCCATTCCAGAGGAACCTCTTTTCCCTTCACCGGCTCGTCTTTCACGCCGAGGATCGACTCACACCAAGGTGGCACGTGGCACAGCCCTGTGGGAAAGCCTCGTGGGAAATCCTCGAGGGACAGCCTCGAGGGAAAGCCACAGATCCCTTGATCTACGTGACAGGAAGCGTGACACTACTGCTGCAGCTCGGGAGGAAAGCGCACGTGCATGCCCCCACTCGAGACGAGGCCTGACTCCCCTGGGGAGACTCAGAAGCACCCCAAGATCCATGGCAACACTGGAGAGGAATCCTCAGGTTCCGGCCCAGACTCCACACAAGGACTGAGGCCCCGGCATGGACGGGAGAGGAATCCCGAGAGGTCCCCTAGCAACTCGCATGGGGACTGGCCTTTCCTGAGGCCACCAGAGCGGGTCCCTGAGGTCCCCGTCGTAACTCGAGAAGACCTGCCGCAACTCGAGAAAATCCAGCAGGTTCTCCCCTCCAGGCGAGATGAGGCCCATTTCCGCTGAGGCGTCTCGAGGCTGATCACACCTCACCTCTGGAATTTCGAAAGAGTCCTTCACACCCTTGGTGCCAATCAAGAAGTTCCCCGACATAGCCGTCTCCACTCGAGAGGAATCACGAGGGTCCCGCCCACATCCAGAGGAGCCCCGTTTCCGCCTCGTAGCTCGAGAAGAGGGATCCTTTCCCTGCTTCGTCGGGAAAGAGTTCCCGGCCTTCCCGTCGCATCTCAAGAGGAGGCCCTCTCAACAGGAACGCCGAGAGGAACTCCAGGGTCGTGTCACCATTCCAGGAGTCCCCCAGATGTCTCAGTCCATTCCAGAGGAACCTCTTTTCCCTTCACCGGCTCGTCGTTCACGCCGAGGATCGACTCACACCAAGGTGGCACGTGGCACAGCCCTGTGGGAAAGCCTCGTGGGAAAGCCTCGAGGGACAGCCTCGAGGGAAAGCCACAGATCCCTTGATCCACGTGACAGGAAGCGTGACACTACTGCTGAAGCTCGGGAGGAAAGCGCACCTTCATGCCCCCACTCGAGACGAGGCCTGACTCCCCTGGGGAGACTCAGAAGCACCCCAAGATCCATGGCAACACTGGAGAGGAATCCTCAAGTTCCGGCCCCGACTCCACACAAGGACTGAGGCCCCGGCATGGACGGGAGAGGAATCCCGAGAGGTCCCCTAGCAACTCGCATGGGGACTGGCCTTTCCTGAGGCCACCAGAGCGGGTCCCTGCGGTCCCCGTCGTAACTCGAGAAGACCTGCCGCAACTCGAGAAAATCCAGGAGGTTCTCCCCTCCAGGCGAGATGAGGCCCATTTCCGCTGAGGCGTCTCGAGGCTGATCACAGCTCACCTCTGGAACTTCGAAAGGCTCCTTCACACCCTTGGTGCAAATCAAGAAGATCCCCGACCTAGCCGTCTCCACTCGAGAGGAATCACGAGGGTCCCGCCCACATCCAGAGGAGCCCCGTTTCCGCCTCGTAGCTCGAGATGAGGGATCCTTTCCCTGCTTCGTCGGGAAAGATTTCCCGGCGTTCCCGTCGCATCTCAAGAGGAGGCCCTCTCAACAGGAACGGCGAGAGGAACTCCAGGGTCGTGCCACCATTTCAAGAGTCCCCCAGATGTCTCAGTCCATTCCAGAGGAACCTCTTTTCCCTTCACCGGCTCGTCTTTCACGCCGAGGATCGACTCACACCAAGGTGGCACGTGGCACAGCCCTGTGGGAAAGCCTCGTGGGAAAGCCTCGAGGGAAAGCCTCGGGGGAAAGCCACAGATCCCTTGATCCACGTGACAGGAAGCGTGACACTACTGCTGCAGCTCGGGAGGAAAGCACACGTGCATGCCCCCACTCGAGACGAGGCCTGACTCCCCTGGGGAGACTCAGAAGCACCCCAAGATCCATGGCAACACTGGAGAGGAATCCTCAGGTTCCGGCCCCGACTCCACACAAGGACTGAGGCCCCGGCATGGACGGGAGAGGAATCCCGAGAGGTCCCCTAGCAACTCGCATGGGGACTGGCCTTTCCTGAGGCCACCAGAGCGGGTCCCTGAGGTCCCCGTCGTAACTCGAGAAGACCTGCCGCAACTCGAGAAAATCCAGGAGGTTCTCCCCTCCAGGCGAGATGAGGCCCATTTCCGCTGAGGCGTCTCGAGGCTGATCACACCTCACCTCTGGAACTTCGAAAGGGTCCTTCACACCCTTGGTGCAAATCAAGAAGTTCCCCGACATAGCCGTCTCCACTCGAGAGGAATCACGAGGGTCCCGCCCACATCCAGAGGAGCCCCGTTTCCGCCTCGTAGCTCGAGATGAGCGATCCTTTCCCTGCTTCGTCGGGAAAGGGTTCCCGGCCTTCCCGTCGCAGCTCAAGTGGAGGCCCTCTCAACAGGAACGGCGAGAGGAACTCCAGGGACGTGCCACCATTCCAAGAGTCCCCCAGATGTCTCAGTCCATTCCAGAGGAACCTCTTTTCCCTTCACCGGCTCGTCTTTCACGCCGAGGATCGACTCACACCAAGGTGGCACGTGGCACAGCCCTGTGGGAAAGCCTCGTGGGAAAGCCTCGAGGGACAGCCTCGAGGGAAAGCCACAGATCCCTTGATCCACGTGACAGGAAGCGTGACACTACTGCTGCAGCTCGGGAGGAAAGCGCACGTGCATGCCCCCACTCGAGACGAGGCCTGACTTCCCTGGGGAGACTCAGAAGCACCCCAAGATCCATGGCAACACTGGAAAGGAATCCTCAAGTTCCGGCCCCGACTCCACACAAGGACTGAGGCCCCGGCATGGACGGGAGAGGAATCCCGAGAGGTCCCCTAGCAACTCGCATGGGGACTGGCCTTTCCTGAGGCCACCAGAGCGGGTCCCTGCGGTCCCCGTCGTAACTCGAGAAGACCTGCCGCAACTCGAGAAAATCCAGGTGGTTCTCCCCTCCAGGCGAGATGAGGCCCATTTCCGCTGAGGCGTCTCGAGGCTGATCACACCTCACCTCTGGATCTTCGAAAGGGTCCTTCACACCCTTGGTGCAAATCAAGAAGTTGCCCGACATACCCGTCTCCACTCGAGAGGAATCACGAGGGTCCCGCCCACATCCAGAGGAGACCCGTTTCCGCCTCGTAGCTCAAGATGAGGGATCCTTTCCCTGCTTCGTCGGGAAAGAGTTCCCGGCGTTCCCGTCGCATCTCAAGAGGAGGCCCTCTCAACAGGAACGGCGAGAGGAACTCCATGGTCGTGCCACCATTCCAAGAGTCCCCCAGATGCCTCAGTCCATTCCAGAGGAACCTCTTTTCCCTTCACCGGCTCGTCTTTCACGCCGAGGATCGACTCACACCAAGGTGGCACGTGGCACAGCCCTGTGGGAAAGCCTCGTGGGAAAGCCTCGAGGGACAGCCTCGAGGGAAAGCCACAGATCCCTTGATCCACGTGACAGGAAGCGTGACACTACTGCTGCAGCTCGGGAGGCAAGCGCACGTGCATGCCCCCACTCGAGACGAGGCCTGACTCCCCTGGGGAGACTCAGAAGCACCCCAAGATCCATGGCAACACTGGAGAGGAATCCTCAGGTTCCTGGCCCCGACTCCACACAAGGACTGAGGCCCCGGCATGGACGGGAGAGGAATCACGAGAGGTCCCCTAGCAACTCGCATGGGGACTGGCCTTTCCTGAGGCCACCAGAGCAGGTCCCTGAGGTCCCCGTCGTAACTCGAGAAGACCTGCCGCAACTCGAGAAAATCCAGGAGGTTCTCCCCTCCAGGCGAGATGAGGCCCATTTCCGCTGAGGCGTCTCGAGGCTGACCACACCTCACCTCTGGAACTTCGAAAGGGTCCTTCACACCCTTGGTGCAAATCAAGAAGTTCCCCGACATAGCCATCTCCACTCGAGAGGAATCACGAGGGTACCGCCCACATCCAGAGGAGCCCTGTTTCCGCCTCGTAGCTCGAGATGAGGGATCCTTTCCCTGCTTCGTCGGGAAAGAGTTCCGGGCGTTCCCGTCGCATCTCAAGAGGAGGCCCTCTCAACAGGAACGGCGAGAGGAACTCCAGGGTCGTGCCACCATTCCAAGAGTCCCCCAGATGTCTCAGTCCATTCCAGAGGAACCTCTTTTCCCTTCACCGGCTCGTCTTTCACGCCGAGGATCGACTCACACCAAGGTGGCACGTGGCACAGCCCTGTGGGAAAGCCTCGTGGGAAAGCCTCGAGGGACAGCCTAGAGGGAAAGCCACAGATCCCTTGATCCACGTGACAGGAAGCGTGACACTACAGCTGCAGCTCGGGAGGAAAGCGCACGTGCATGCCCCCACTCGAGACGAGGCCTGACTCCCCTGGGGAGACTCAGAAGCACCCCAAGATCCATGGCAACACTGGAAAGGAATCCTCAGGTTCCGGCCCCGACTCCACACAAGGACTGAGGCCCCGGCATGGACGGGAGAGGAATCCCGAGAGGTCCCCTAGCAACTCGCATGGGGACTGGCCTTTCCTGAGGCCACCAGAGCGGGTCCCTGAGGTCCCCGTCGTAACTCGAGAAGACCTGCCGCAACTCGAGAAAATCCAGGTGGTTCTCCCCTCCAGGCGAGATGAGGCCCATTTCCGCTGAGGCGTCTCGAGGCTGATCACAACTCACCTCTGGAACTTCAAAAGGGTCCTTCACACCCTTGGTGCAAATCAAGAAGTTGCCCGACATACCCGTCTCCACTCGAGAGGAATCACGAGGGTCCCGCCCACATCCAGAGGAGCCCCGTTTCCGCCTCGTAGCTCAAGATGAGGGATCCTTTCCCTGCTTCGTCGGGAAAGAGTTCCCGGCGTTCCCGTCGCATCTCAAGAGGAGGCCCTCTCAACAGGAACGGCGAGAGGAACTCCAGGGTCGTGCCACCATTCCAAGAGTCCCCCAGATGACTCAGTCCATTCCAGAGGAACCTCTTTTCCCTTCACCGGCTCGTCTTTCACGCCGAGGATCGACTCACACCAAGGTGGCACGTGGCACAGCCCTGTGGGAAAGCCTCGTGGGAAAGCCTCGAGGGACAGCCTCGAGGGAAAGCCACAGATCCCTTGATCCACGTGACAGGAAGCGTGACACTACTGCTGCAGCTCGGGAGGAAAGCGCACGTGCATGCCCCCACTCGAGACGAGGCCTGACTCCCCTGGGGAGACTCAGAAGCACCCCAAGATCCATGGCAACACTGGAAAGGAATCCTCAGGTTCCGGCCCCGACTCCACACAAGGACTGAGGCCCCGGCATGGACGGGAGAGTAATCCCGAGAGGTCCCCTAGCAACTCGCATGGGGACTGGCCTTTCCTGAGGCCCCCAGAGCGGGTCCCTGAGGTCCCCGTCGTAACTCGAGAAGACCTGCCGCATCTGGATAAAATCCAGTTGGTTCTCTCCTCCAGGCGAGATGAGGCCCATTTCCGCTGAGGCGTCTCGAGGCTGATCACACCTCACCTCTGGAACTTCGAAAGGCTCCTTCACACCCTTGGTGCAAATCAAGAAGTTCCCCGACATACCCGTCTCCACTCGAGAGGAATCACGAGGGTCCCCCCCACATCCAGAGGAGCCCCGTTTCCGCCTCGTAGCTCGAGATGAGGGATCCTTTCCCTGCTTCGTCGGGAAAGAGTTCCCGGCGTTCCCGTCGCATCTCAAGAGGAGGCCCTCTCAACAGGAACGGCGAGAGGAACTCCAGGGTCGTGCCACCATTCCAAGAGTCCCCCAGATGTCTCAGTCCATTCCAGAGGAACCTCTTTTCCCTTCACCGGCTCGTCTTTCACGCCGAGGATCGATTCACACCAAGGTGGCACGTGGCACAGCCCTGTGGGAAAGCCTAGTGGGAAAGCCTCGAGGGACAGCCTCGAGGGAAAGCCACAGATCCCTTGATCCACGTGACAGGAAGCATGACACTACTGATGCCGCTGGGGAGGCAAGCGCACGTGCATGCCCCCACTCGAGACGAGGCCTGACTCCCCTGGGGAGACTCAGAAGCACCCCAAGATCCATGGCAACACTGGAGAGGAATCCTCAGGTTCCTGCCCCGACTCCACACAAGGACTGAGGCCCCGGCATGGACGGGAGAGGAATCCCGAGAGGTCCCCTAGCAACTCGCATGGGGACTGGCCTTTCCTGAGGCCACCAGAGCGGGTCCCTGAGGTCCCCGTCGTAACTCGAGAAGACCTGCCGCAACTCGAGAAAATCCAGGAGGTTCTCCCCTCCAGGCGAGATGAGGCCCATTTCCGTTGAGGCATCTCGAGGCTGATCCCACCTCACATCTGGAACTTCGAAAGGGTCTTTCACACCCTTGGTGCAAATCAAGAAGTTCACCGACATAGCCATCTCCACTCGAGAGGAATCACGAGGGTCCCGCCCACATCCAGAGGAGCCCCGTTTCCGCCTCGTAGCTCGAGATGAGGGATCCTTTCCCTGCTTCGTCGGGAAAGAGTTCCCGGCCTTCCCGTCGCATCTCAAGAGGAGGCCCTCTCAACAGGAACGGCGAGAGGAACTCCAGGGTCGTGCCACCATTCCAAGAGTCCCCCAGATGTCTCAGTCCATTCCAGAGGAACCTCTTTTCCCTTCACCGGCTCGTCTTTCACCCCGAGGATCGACTCACACCAAGGTTGCACGTGGCACAGCCCTGTGGGAAAGCCTCGTGGGAAAGCCTCGAGGGAAAGCCTCGGGGGAAAGCCACAGATCCCTTGATCCACGTGACAGGAAGCGTGACACTACTGCTGCAGCTCGGGAGGAAAGCGCACGTGCATGCCCCCACTCGAGACGAGGCCTGACTCCCCTGGGGAGACTCAGAAGCACCCCAAGATCCATGGCAACACTGGAGAGGAATCCTCAGGTTCCGGCCCCGACTCCACACAAGGACTGAGGCCCCGGCATGGACGGGAGAGGAATCCTGAGAGGTCCCCTAGCAACTCGCATGGGGACTGGCCTTTCCTGAGGCCACCAGAGCGGGTCCCTGAGGTCCCCGTCGTAACTCGAGAAGACCTGCCGCAACTCGAGAAAATCCAGGAGGTTCTCCCCTCCAGGCGAGATGAGGCCCATTTCCGCTGAGGCGTCTCGAGGCTGATCACAGCTCACCTCTGGAACTTCGAAAGGCTCCTTCACACCCTTGGTGCAAATCAAGAAGTTCCCCTACCTAGCCGTCTCCACTCGAGAGGAATCACGAGGGTCCCGCCCACATCCAGAGGAGCCCCGTTTCCGCCTCGTAGCTCGAGATGAGGGATCCTTTCCCTGCTTCGTCGGGAAAGAGTTCCCGGCGTTCCCGTCGCATCTCAAGAGGAGGCCCTCTCAACAGGAATGGCGAGAGGAACTCCAGGGTCGTGCCACCATTCCAAGAGTCCCCCAGATGTCTCAGACCATTCCAGAGGAACCTCTTTTCCCTTCACCGGCTCGTCTTTCACGCCGAGGATCGACTCACACCAAGGTGGCACGTGGCACAGCCCTGTGGGAAAGCCTCGTGGGAAAGCCTCGAGGGACAGCCTCGAGGGAAAGACACAGATCCCTTGATCCACGTGACAGGAAGCGTGACACTAACGCTGCAGCTCGGGAGGAAAGATCACGTGCATGCCTCCACTCGAGACGAGGCCTGACTCCCCTGGGGAGACTCAGAAGCAGCCCAAGATCCATGGCAACACTGGAGAGGAATCCTCAGGTTCCGGCCCCGACTCCACACAAGGACTGAGGCCCCGGCATGGACGGGAGAGGAATCCCGAGAGGTCCCCTAGCAACTCGCATGGGGACTGGCCTTTCCTGAGGCCACCAGAGCGGGTCCCTGAGGTCCCCGTCGTAACTCGAGAAGACCTGCCGCAACTCGAGAAAATCCAGGAGGTTCTCCCCTCCAGGCGAGATGAGGTCCATTTCCGTTGAGGCATCTCGAGGCTGATCACACCTCACCTCTGGAACTTCGAAAGGGTCTTTCACACCCTTGGTGCAAATCAAGAAGTTCACCGACATAGCCATCTCCACTCGAGAGGAATCACGAGGGTCCCGCCCACATCCAGAGGAGCCCCGTTTCCGCCTCGTAGCTCGAGATGAGGGATCCTTTCCCTGCTTCGTCGGGAAAGAGTTCCCGGCCTTCCCGTCGCATCTCAAGAGGAGGCCCTCTCAACAGGAACGGCGAGAGGAACTCCAGGGTCGTGCCACCATTCCAAGAGTCCCCCAGATGTCTCAGTCCATTCCAGAGGAACCTCTTTTCCCTTCACCGGCTCGTCTTTCACGCCGAGGATCGACTCACACCAAGGTGGCACGTGGCACAGCCCTGTGGGAAAGCCTCGTGGGAAAGCCTCGAGGGACAGCCTCGAGCGAAAGCCACAGATCCCTTGATCCACGTGACAGGAAGCGTGACACTAACGCTGCAGCTCGGGAGGAAAGAGCACGTGCATGCCTCCACTCGAGACGAGGCCTGACTCCCCTGGGGAGACTCAGAAGCAGCCCAAGATCCATGGCAACACTGGAGAGGAATCCTCAGGTTCCGGCCCGGACTCCACACAAGGACTGAGGCCCCGGCATGGACGGGAGAGGAATCCCGAGAGGTCCCCTAGCAACTCGCATGGGGACTGGCCTTTCCTGAGGCCACCAGAGCGGGTCCCTGAGGTCCCCGTCGTAACTCGAGAAGACCTGCCGCAACTCGAGAAAATCCAGGAGGTTCTCCCCTCCAGGCGAGATGAGGCCCATTTCCGTTGAGGCGTCTCGAGGCTGATCACACCTCACCTCTGGAACTTCGAAAGGGTCTTTCACACCCTTGGTGCAAATCAAGAAGTTCACCGACATAGCCATCTCCACTCGAGAGGAATCACGAGGGTCCCGCCCACATCCAGAGGAGCCCCGTTTCCGCCTCGTAGCTCGAGATGAGGGATCCTTTCCCTGCTTCGTCGGGAAAGAGTTCCCGGCCTTCCCGTCGCATCTCAAGAGGAGGCCCTCTCAACAGGAACGGCGAGAGGAACTCCAGGGTCGTGCCACCATTCCAAGAGTCCCCCAGATGTCTCAGCCCATTCCAGAGGAACCTCTTTTCCCTTCACCGGCTCGTCTTTCACCCCGAGGATCGACTCACACCAAGGTTGCACGTGGCACAGCCCTGTGGGAAAGCCTCGAGGGAAAGCCTCGAGGGAAAGCCTCGGGAGAAAGCCACAGATCCCTTGATCCACGTGACAGGAAGCGTGACACTACTGCTGCAGCTCGGGAGGAAAGCGCACCTGCATGCCCCCACTCGAGACGAGGCCTGACTCCCCTGGGGAGACTCAGAAGCACCCCAAGATCCATGGCAACACTGGAGAGCAATCCTCAGGTTCCGGCCCCGACTCCACACAAGGACTGAGGCCCCGGCATGGACGGGAGAGGAATCCCGAGAGGTCCCCTAGCAACTCGCATGGGGACTGGCCTTTCCTGAGGCCACCAGAGCGGGTCCCTGAGGTCCCCGTCGTAACTCGAGAAGACCTGCCGCAACTCGAGAAAATCCAGCAGGTTCTCCCCTCCAGGCGAGATGAGGCCCATTTCCGCTGAGGCGTCTCGAGGCTGATCACACCTCACCTCTGGAATTTCGAAAGAGTCCTTCACACCCTTGGTGCCAATCAAGAAGTTCCCCGACATAGCCGTCTCCACTCGAGAGGAATCACGAGGGTCCCGCCCACATCCAGAGGAGCCCCGTTTCCGCCTCGTAGCTCGAGAAGAGGGATCCTTTCCCTGCTTCGTCGGGAAAGAGTTCCCGGCCTTCCCGTCGCATCTCAAGAGGAGGCCCTCTCAACAGGAACGCCGAGAGGAACTCCAGGGTCGTGTCACCATTCCAGGAGTCCCCCAGATGTCTCAGTCCATTCCAGAGGAACCTCTTTTCCCTTCACCGGCTCGTCTTTCACGCCGAGGATCGACTCACACCAAGGTGGCACGTGGCACAGCCCTGTGGGAAAGCCTCGTGGGAAAGCCTCGAGGGACAGCCTCGAGGGAAAGCCACAGATCCCTTGATCCACGTGACAGGAAGCGTGACACTACTGCTGAAGCTCGGGAGGAAAGCGCACCTTCATGCCCCCACTCGAGACGAGGCCTGACTCCCCTGGGGAGACTCAGAAGCACCCCAAGATCCATGGCAACACTGGAGAGGAATCCTCAAGTTCCGGCCCCGACTCCACACAAGGACTGAGGCCCCGGCATGGACGGGAGAGGAATCCCGAGAGGTCCCCTAGCAACTCGCATGGGGACTGGCCTTTCCTGAGGCCACCAGAGCGGGTCCCTGAGGTCCCCGTCGTAACTCGAGAAGACCTGCCGCAACTCGAGAAAATCCAGGAGGTTCTCCCCTCCAGGCGAGATGAGGCCCATTTCCGCTGAGGCGTCTCGAGGCTGATCACAGCTCACCTCTGGAACTTCGAAAGGCTCCTTCACACCCTTGGTGCAAATCAAGAAGATCCCCGACCTAGCCGTCTCCACTCGAGAGGAATCACGAGGGTCCCGCCCACATCCAGAGGAGCCCCGTTTCCGCCTCGTAGCTCGAGATGAGGGATCCTTTCCCTGCTTCGTCGGGAAAGATTTCCCGGCGTTCCCGTCGCATCTCAAGAGGAGGCCCTCTCAACAGGAACGGCGAGAGGAACTCCAGGGTCGTGCCACCATTTCAAGAGTCCCCCAGATGTCTCAGTCCATTCCAGAGGAACCTCTTTTCCCTTCACCGGCTCGTCTTTCACGCCGAGGATCGACTCACACCAAGGTGGCACGTGGCACAGCCCTGTGGGAAAGCCTCGTGGGAAAGCCTCGAGGGAAAGCCTCGGGGGAAAGCCACAGATCCCTTGATCCACGTGACAGGAAGCGTGACACTACTGCTGCAGCTCGGGAGGAAAGCACACGTGCATGCCCCCACTCGAGACGAGGCCTGACTCCCCTGGGGAGACTCAGAAGCACCCCAAGATCCATGGCAACACTGGAGAGGAATCCTCAGGTTCCGGCCCCGACTCCACACAAGGACTGAGGCCCCGGCATGGACGGGAGAGGAATCCCGAGAGGTCCCCTAGCAACTCGCATGGGGACTGGCCTTTCCTGAGGCCACCAGAGCGGGTCCCTGAGGTCCCCGTCGTAACTCGAGAAGACCTGCCGCAACTCGAGAAAATCCAGGAGGTTCTCCCCTCCAGGCGAGATGAGGCCCATTTCCGCTGAGGCGTCTCGAGGCTGATCACACCTCACCTCTGGAACTTCGAAAGGGTCCTTCACACCCTTGGTGCAAATCAAGAAGTTCCCCGACATACCCGTCTCCACTCGAGAGGAATCACGAGGGTCCCGCCCACATCAAGATGAGCCCCGTTTCCGCCTCGTAGCTCGAGATGAGGGATCCTTTCCCTGCTTCTTCGGGAAAGAGTTTCCGGCCTTCCCGTCGCATCTCTAGAGGAGGCCCTCTCAACAGGAAGGGCGAGAGGAACTCCAGGGTCGTGCCACCATTCCAAGAGTCCCCCAGATGTCTCAGTCCATTCCAGAGGAACCTCTTTTCCCTTCACCGGCTCGTCTTTCACGCCGAGGATCGACTCACACCAAGGTGGCACGTGGCACAGCCCTGTGGGAAAGCCTCGTGGGAAATCCTCGAGGGACAGCCTCGAGGGAAAGCCACAGATCCCTTGATCTACGTGACAGGAAGCGTGACACTACTGCTGCAGCTCGGGAGGAAAGCGCACGTGCATGCCCCCACTCGAGACGAGGCCTGACTCCCCTGGGGAGACTCAGAAGCACCCCAAGATCCATGGCAACACTGGAGAGGAATCCTCAGGTTCCAGCCCTGACTCCACACAAGGACTGAGGCCCCGGCATGGACGGGAGAGGAATCCCGAGAGGTCCCCTAGCAACTCGCATGGGGACTGGCCTTTCCTGAGGCCACCAGAGCGGGTCCCTGAGGTCCCCGTCGTAACTCGAGAAGACCTGCCGCAACTCGAGAAAATCCAGCAGGTTCTCCCCTCCAGGCGAGATGAGGCCCATTTCCGCTGAGGCGTCTCGAGGCTGATCACACCTCACCTCTGGAATTTCGAAAGAGTCCTTCACACCCTTGGTGCCAATCAAGAAGTTCCCCGACATAGCCGTCTCCACTCGAGAGGAATCACGAGGGTCCCGCCCACATCCAGAGGAGCCCCGTTTCTGCCTCGTAGCTCGAGAAGAGGGATCCTTTCCCTGCTTCGTCGGGAAAGAGTTCCCGGCCTTCCCGTCGCATCTCAAGAGGAGGCCCTCTCAACAGGAACGCCGAGAGGAACTCCAGGGTCGTGTCACCATTCCAGGAGTCCCCCAGATGTCTCAGTCCATTCCAGAGGAACCTCTTTTCCCTTCACCGGCTCGTCGTTCACGCCGAGGATCGACTCACACCAAGGTGGCACGTGGCACAGCCCTGTGGGAAAGCCTCGTGGGAAAGCCTCGAGGGACAGCCTCGAGGGAAAGCCACAGATCCCTTGATCCACGTGACAGGAAGCGTGACACTACTGCTGAAGCTCGGGAGGAAAGCGCACCTTCATGCCCCCACTCGAGACGAGGCCTGACTCCCCTGGGGAGACTCAGAAGCACCCCAAGATCCATGGCAACATTGGAGAGGAATCCTCAGGTTCCGGCCCCGACTCCACACAAGGACTGAGGCCCCGGCATGGACGGGAGAGGAATCCCGAGAGGTCCCCTAGCAACTCGCATGGGGACTGGCCTTTCCTGAGGCCACCAGAGCGGGTCCCTGAGGTCCCCGTCGTAACTCGAGAAGACCTGCCGCAACTCGAGAAAATCCAGGAGGTTCTCCCCTCCAGGCGAGATGAGGCCCATTTCCGCTGAGGCGTCTCGAGGCTGATCACAGCTCACCTCTGGAACTTCGAAAGGGTCCTTCACACCCTTGGTGCAAATCAAGAAGATCCCCGACCTAGCCGTCTCCACTCGAGAGGAATCACGAGGGTCCCGCCCACATCCAGAGGAGCCCCGTTTCCGCCTCGTAGCTCGAGATGAGGGATCCTTTCCCTGCTTCGTCGGGAAAGATTTCCCGGCGTTCCCGTCGCATCTCAAGAGGAGGCCCTCTCAACAGGAACGGCGAGAGGAACTCCAGGGTCGTGCCACCATTTCAAGAGTCCCCCAGATGTCTCAGTCCATTCCAGAGGAACCTCTTTTCCCTTCACCGGCTCGTCTTTCACGCCGAGGATCGACTCACACCAAGGTGGCACGTGGCACAGCCCTGTGGGAAAGCCTCGTGGGAAAGCCTCGAGGGAAAGCCTCGGGGGAAAGCCACAGATCCCTTGATCCACGTGACAGGAAGCGTGACACTACTGCTGCAGCTCGGGAGGAAAGCACACGTGCATGCCCCCACTCGAGACGAGGCCTGACTCCCCTGGGGAGACTCAGAAGCACCCCAAGATCCATGGCAACACTGGAGAGGAATCCTCAGGTTCCGGCCCCGACTCCACACAAGGACTGAGGCCCCGGCATGGACGGGAGAGGAATCCCGAGAGGTCCCCTAGCAACTCGCATGGGGACTGGCCTTTCCTGAGGCCACCAGAGCGGGTCCCTGAGGTCCCCGTCGTAACTCGAGAAGACCTGCCGCAACTCGAGAAAATCCAGGAGGTTCTCCCCTCCAGGCGAGATGAGGCCCATTTCCGCTGAGGCGTCTCGAGGCTGATCTCACCTCACCTCTGGAACTTCGAAAGGGTCCTTCACACCCTTGGTGCAAATCAAGAAGTTCCCCGACATACCCGTCTCCACTCGAGAGGAATCACGAGGGTCCCGCCCACATCAAGATGAGCCCCGTTTCCGCCTCGTAGCTCGAGATGAGGGATCCTTTCCCTGCTTCTTCGGGAAAGAGTTTCCGGCCTTCCCGTCGCATCTCTAGAGGAGGCCCTCTCAACAGGAACGGCGAGAGGAACTCCAGGGTCGTGCCACCATTCCAAGAGTCCCCCAGATGTCTCAGTCCATTCCAGAGGAACCTCTTTTCCCTTCACCGGCTCGTCTTTCACGCCGAGGATCGACTCACACCAAGGTGGCACGTGGCACAGCCCTGTGGGAAAGCCTCGTGGGAAATCCTCGAGGGACAGCCTCGAGGGAAAGCCACAGATCCCTTGATCTACGTGACAGGAAGCGTGACACTACTGCTGCAGCTCGGGAGGAAAGCGCACGTGCATGCCCCCACTCGAGACGAGGCCTGACTCCCCTGGGGAGACTCAGAAGCACCCCAAGATCCATGGCAACACTGGAGAGGAATCCTCAGGTTCCGGCCCTGACTCCACACAAGGACTGAGGCCCCGGCATGGACGGGAGAGGAATCCCGAGAGGTCCCCTAGCAACTCGCATGGGGACTGGCCTTTCCTGAGGCCACCAGAGCGGGTCCCTGAGGTCCCCGTCGTAACTCGAGAAGACCTGCCGCAACTCGAGAAAATCCTGCAGGTTCTCCCCTCCAGGCGAGATGAGGCCCATTTCCGCTGAGGCGTCTCGAGGCTGATCACACCTCACCTCTGGAATTTCGAAAGAGTCCTTCACACCCTTGGTGCCAATCAAGAAGTTCCCCGACATAGCCGTCTCCACTCGAGAGGAATCACGAGGGTCCCGCCCACATCCAGAGGAGCCCCGTTTCCGCCTCGTAGCTCGAGAAGAGGGATCCTTTCCCTGCTTCGTCGGGAAAGAGTTCCCGGCCTTCCCGTCGCATCTCAAGAGGAGGCCCTCTCAACAGGAACGCCGAGAGGAACTCCAGGGTCGTGTCACCATTCCAGGAGTCCCCCAGATGTCTCAGTCCATTCCAGAGGAACCTCTTTTCCCTTCACCGGCTCGTCGTTCACGCCGAGGATCGACTCACACCAAGGTGGCACGTGGCACAGCCCTGTGGGAAAGCCTCGTGGGAAAGCCTCGAGGGACAGCCTCGAGGGAAAGCCACAGATCCCTTGATCCACGTGACAGGAAGCGTGACACTACTGCTGAAGCTCGGGAGGAAAGCGCACCTTCATGCCCCCACTCGAGACGAGGCCTGACTCCCCTGGGGAGACTCAGAAGCACCCCAAGATCCATGGCAACACTGGAGAGGAATCCTCAAGTTCCGGCCCCGACTCCACACAAGGACTGAGGCCCCGGCATGGACGGGAGAGGAATCCCGAGAGGTCCCCTAGCAACTCGCATGGGGACTGGCCTTTCCTGAGGCCACCAGAGCGGGTCCCTGCGGTCCCCGTCGTAACTCGAGAAGACCTGCCGCAACTCGAGAAAATCCAGGAGGTTCTCCCCTCCAGGCGAGATGAGGCCCATTTCCGCTGAGGCGTCTCGAGGCTGATCACAGCTCACCTCTGGAACTTCGAAAGGCTCCTTCACACCCTTGGTGCAAATCAAGAAGATCCCCGACCTAGCCGTCTCCACTCGAGAGGAATCACGAGGGTCCCGCCCACATCCAGAGGAGCCCCGTTTCCGCCTCGTAGCTCGAGATGAGGGATCCTTTCCCTGCTTCGTCGGGAAAGATTTCCCGGCGTTCCCGTCGCATCTCAAGAGGAGGCCCTCTCAACAGGAACGGCGAGAGGAACTCCAGGGTCGTGCCACCATTTCAAGAGTCCCCCAGATGTCTCAGTCCATTCCAGAGGAACCTCTTTTCCCTTCACCGGCTCGTCTTTCACGCCGAGGATCGACTCACACCAAGGTGGCACGTGGCACAGCCCTGTGGGAAAGCCTCGTGGGAAAGCCTCGAGGGAAAGCCTCGGGGGAAAGCCACAGATCCCTTGATCCACGTGACAGGAAGCGTGACACTACTGCTGCAGCTCGGGAGGAAAGCACACGTGCATGCCCCCACTCGAGACGAGGCCTGACTCCCCTGGGGAGACTCAGAAGCACCCCAAGATCCATGGCAACACTGGAGAGGAATCCTCAGGTTCCGGCCCCGACTCCACACAAGGACTGAGGCCCCGGCATGGACGGGAGAGGAATCCCGAGAGGTCCCCTAGCAACTCGCATGGGGACTGGCCTTTCCTGAGGCCACCAGAGCGGGTCCCTGAGGTCCCCGTCGTAACTCGAGAAGACCTGCCGCAACTCGAGAAAATCCAGGAGGTTCTCCCCTCCAGGCGAGATGAGGCCCATTTCCGCTGAGGCGTCTCGAGGCTGATCACACCTCACCTCTGGAACTTCGAAAGGGTCCTTCACACCCTTGGTGCAAATCAAGAAGTTCCCCGACATACCCGTCTCCACTCGAGAGGAATCACGAGGGTCCCGCCCACATCAAGATGAGCCCCGTTTCCGCCTCGTAGCTCGAGATGAGGGATCCTTTCCCTGCTTCTTCGGGAAAGAGTTTCCGGCCTTCCCGTCGCATCTCTAGAGGAGGCCCTCTCAACAGGAACGGCGAGAGGAACTCCAGGGTCGTGCCACCATTCCAAGAGTCCCCCAGATGTCTCAGTCCATTCCAGAGGAACCTCTTTTCCCTTCACCGGCTCGTCTTTCACGCCGAGGATCGACTCACACCAAGGTGGCACGTGGCACAGCCCTGTGGGAAAGCCTCGTGGGAAATCCTCGAGGGACAGCCTCGAGGGAAAGCCACAGATCCCTTGATCTACGTGACAGGAAGCGTGACACTACTGCTGCAGCTCGGGAGGAAAGCGCACGTGCATGCCCCCACTCGAGACGAGGCCTGACTCCCCTGGGGAGACTCAGAAGCACCCCAAGATCCATGGCAACACTGGAGAGGAATCCTCAGGTTCCAGCCCTGACTCCACACAAGGACTGAGGCCCCGGCATGGACGGGAGAGGAATCCCGAGAGGTCCCCTAGCAACTCGCATGGGGACTGGCCTTTCCTGAGGCCACCAGAGCGGGTCCCTGAGGTCCCCGTCGTAACTCGAGAAGACCTGCCGCAACTCGAGAAAATCCAGCAGGTTCTCCCCTCCAGGCGAGATGAGGCCCATTTCCGCTGAGGCGTCTCGAGGCTGATCACACCTCACCTCTGGAATTTCGAAAGAGTCCTTCACACCCTTGGTGCCAATCAAGAAGTTCCCCGACATAGCCGTCTCCACTCGAGAGGAATCACGAGGGTCCCGCCCACATCCAGAGGAGCCCCGTTTCCGCCTCGTAGCTCGAGAAGAGGGATCCTTTCCCTGCTTCGTCGGGAAAGAGTTCCCGGCCTTCCCGTCGCATCTCAAGAGGAGGCCCTCTCAACAGGAACGCCGAGAGGAACTCCAGGGTCGTGTCACCATTCCAGGAGTCCCCCAGATGTCTCAGTCCATTCCAGAGGAACCTCTTTTCCCTTCACCGGCTCGTCGTTCACGCCGAGGATCGACTCACACCAAGGTGGCACGTGGCACAGCCCTGTGGGAAAGCCTCGTGGGAAAGCCTCGAGGGACAGCCTCGAGGGAAAGCCACAGATCCCTTGATCCACGTGACAGGAAGCGTGACACTACTGCTGAAGCTCGGGAGGAAAGCGCACCTTCATGCCCCCACTCGAGACGAGGCCTGACTCCCCTGGGGAGACTCAGAAGCACCCCAAGATCCATGGCAACACTGGAGAGGAATCCTCAAGTTCCGGCCCCGACTCCACACAAGGACTGAGGCCCCGGCATGGACGGGAGAGGAATCCCGAGAGGTCCCCTAGCAACTCGCATGGGGACTGGCCTTTCCTGAGGCCACCAGAGCGGGTCCCTGAGGTCCCCGTCGTAACTCGAGAAGACCTGCCGCAACTCGAGAAAATCCAGGAGGTTCTCCCCTCCAGGCGAGATGAGGCCCATTTCCGCTGAGGCGTCTCGAGGCTGATCACAGCTCACCTCTGGAACTTCGAAAGGCTCCTTCACACCCTTGGTGCAAATCAAGAAGATCCCCGACCTAGCCGTCTCCACTCGAGAGGAATCACGAGGGTCCCGCCCACATCCAGAGGAGCCCCGTTTCCGCCTCGTAGCTCGAGATGAGGGATCCTTTCCCTGCTTCGTCGGGAAAGATTTCCCGGCGTTCCCGTCGCATCTCAAGAGGAGGCCCTCTCAACAGGAACGGCGAGAGGAACTCCAGGGTCGTGCCACCATTTCAAGAGTCCCCCAGATGTCTCAGTCCATTCCAGAGGAACCTCTTTTCCCTTCACCGGCTCGTCTTTCACGCCGAGGATCGACTCACACCAAGGTGGCACGTGGCACAGCCCTGTGGGAAAGCCTCGTGGGAAAGCCTCGAGGGAAAGCCTCGGGGGAAAGCCACAGATCCCTTGATCCACGTGACAGGAAGCGTGACACTACTGCTGCAGCTCGGGAGGAAAGCACACGTGCATGCCCCCACTCGAGACGAGGCCTGACTCCCCTGGGGAGACTCAGAAGCACCCCAAGATCCATGGCAACACTGGAGAGGAATCCTCAGGTTCCGGCCCCGACTCCACACAAGGACTGAGGCCCCGGCATGGACGGGAGAGGAATCCCGAGAGGTCCCCTAGCAACTCGCATGGGGACTGGCCTTTCCTGAGGCCACCAGAGCGGGTCCCTGAGGTCCCCGTCGTAACTCGAGAAGACCTGCCGCAACTCGAGAAAATCCAGGAGGTTCTCCCCTCCAGGCGAGATGAGGCCCATTTCCGCTGAGGCGTCTCGAGGCTGATCACACCTCACCTCTGGAACTTCGAAAGGGTCCTTCACACCCTTGGTGCAAATCAAGAAGTTCCCCGACATACCCGTCTCCACTCGAGAGGAATCACGAGGGTCCCGCCCACATCAAGATGAGCCCCGTTTCCGCCTCGTAGCTCGAGATGAGGGATCCTTTCCCTGCTTCTTCGGGAAAGAGTTTCCGGCCTTCCCGTCGCATCTCTAGAGGAGGCCCTCTCAACAGGAACGGCGAGAGGAACTCCAGGGTCGTGCCACCATTCCAAGAGTCCCCCAGATGTCTCAGTCCATTCCAGAGGAACCTCTTTTCCCTTCACCGGCTCGTCTTTCACGCCGAGGATCGACTCACACCAAGGTGGCACGTGGCACAGCCCTGTGGGAAAGCCTCGTGGGAAATCCTCGAGGGACAGCCTCGAGGGAAAGCCACAGATCCCTTGATCTACGTGACAGGAAGCGTGACACTACTGCTGCAGCTCGGGAGGAAAGCGCACGTGCATGCCCCCACTCGAGACGAGGCCTGACTCCCCTGGGGAGACTCAGAAGCACCCCAAGATCCATGGCAACACTGGAGAGGAATCCTCAGGTTCCAGCCCTGACTCCACACAAGGACTGAGGCCCCGGCATGGACGGGAGAGGAATCCCGAGAGGTCCCCTAGCAACTCGCATGGGGACTGGCCTTTCCTGAGGCCACCAGAGCGGGTCCCTGAGGTCCCCGTCGTAACTCGAGAAGACCTGCCGCAACTCGAGAAAATCCAGGAGGTTCTCCCCTCCAGGCGAGATGAGGCCCATTTCCGCTGAGGCATCTCGAGGCTGATCACACCTCACCTCTGGAATTTCGAAAGAGTCCTTCACACCCTTGGTGCAAATCAAGAAGTTCCCCGACATAGCCGTCTCCACTCGAGAGGAATCACGAGGGTCCCGCCCACATCCAGAGGAGCCCCGTTTCCGCCTCGTAGCTCGAGAAGAGGGATCCTTTCCCTGCTTCGTCGGGAAAGAGTTCCCGGCCTTCCCTTCGCATCTCAAGAGGAGGCCCTCTCAACAGGAACGCCGAGAGGAACTCCAGGGTCGTGTCACCATTCCAAGAGTCCCCCAGATGTCTCAGTCCATTCCAGAGGAACCTCTTTTCCCTTCACCGGCTCGTCGTTCACGCCGAGGATCGACTCACACCAAGGTGGCACATGGCACAGCCCTGTGGGAAAGCCTCGTGGGAAAGCCTCGAGGGACAGCCTCGAGGGAAAGCCACAGATCCCTTGATCCACGTGACAGGAAGCGTGACACTACTGCTGAAGCTCGGGAGGAAAGCGCACGTTCATGCCCCCACTCGAGACGAGGCCTGACTCCCCTGGGGAGACTCAGAAGCACCCCAAGATCCATGGCAACACTGGAGAGGAATCCTCAAGTTCCGGCCCCGACACCACACAAGGACTGAGGCCCCGGCATGGACGGGAGAGGAATCCCGAGAGGTCCCCTAGCAACTCGCATGGGGACTGGCCTTTCCTGAGGCCACCAGAGCGGGTCCCTGAGCTCCCCGTCGTAACTCGAGAAGACCTGCCGCAACTCGAGAAAATCCAGGAGGTTCTCCCCTCCAGGCGAGATGAGGCCCATTTCCGCTGAGGCGTCTCGAGGCTGATCACAGCTCACCTCTGGAACTTCGAAAGGCTCCTTCACACCCTTGGTGCAAATCAAGAAGTTCCCCGACCTAGCCGTCTCCACTCGAGAGTAATCACGAGGGTCCCGCCCACATCCAGAGGAGCCCCGTTTCCGCCTCGTAGCTCGAGATGAGGGATCCTTTCCCTGCTTCGTCGGGAAAGATTTCCCGGCGTTCCCGTCGCATCTCAAGAGGAGGCCCTCTCAACAGGAACGGCGAGAGGAACTCCAGGGTCGTGCCACCATTCCAAGAGTCCCCCAGATGCCTCAGTCCATTCCAGAGGAACCTCTTTTCCCTTCACCGGCTCGTCTTTCACGCCGAGGATCGACTCACACCAAGGTGGCACGTGGCACAACCCTGTGGGAAAGCCTCGTGGGAAAGCCTCGAGGGACAGCCTCGAGGGAAAGCCACAGATCCCTTGATCCACGTGACAGGAAGCGTGACACTACTGCTGCAGCTCGGGAGGAAAGCGCACGTGCATGCCCCCACTCGAGACGAGGCCTGACTCCCCTGGGGAGACTCAGAAGCAGCCCAAGATCCATGGCAACACTGGAGAGCAATCCTCAGGTTCCGGCCCCGACTCCACACAAGGACTGAGGCCCCGGCATGGACGGGAGAGGAATCCCGAGAGGTCCCCTAGCAACTCGCATGGGGACTGGCCTTTCCTGAGGCCACCAGAGCGGGTCCCTGAGGTCCCCGTCGTAACTCGAGAAGACCTGCCGCAACTCGAGAAAATCCAGGAGGTTCTCCCCTCCAGGCGAGATGAGGCCCATTTCCGCTGAGGCATCTCGAGGCTGATCACACCTCACCTCTGGAACTTCAAAAGGGTCCTTCACACCCTTGGTGCAAATCAAGAAGTTGCCCGACATACCCGTCTCCACTCGAGAGGAATCACGAGGGTCCCGCCCACATCCAGAGGAGCCCCGTTTCCGCCTCGTAGCTCAAGATGAGGGATCCTTTCCCTGCTTCGTCGGGAAAGAGTTCCCGGCATTCCCGTCGCATCTCAAGAGGAGGCCCTCTCAACAGGAACGGCGAGAGGAACTCCAGGGTCGTGCCACCATTCCAAGAGTCCCCCAGATGCCTCAGTCCATTCCAGAGGAACCTCTTTTCCCTTCACCGGCTCGTCTTTCACGCCGAGGATCGACTCACACCAAGGTGGCACGTGGCACAGCCCTGTGGGAAAGCCTCGTGGGAAAGCCTCGAGGGACAGCCTCGAGGGAAAGCCACAGATCCCTTGATCCACGTGACAGGAAGCGTGACACTACTGCTGCAGCTCGGGAGGCAAGCGCACGTGCATGCCCCCACTCGAGACGAGGCCTGACTCCCCTGGGGAGACTCAGAAGCACCCCAAGATCCATGGCAACACTGGAGAGGAATCCTCAGGTTCCTGGCCCCGACTCCACACGAGGACTGAGGCCCCGGCATGGACGGGAGAGGAATCCCGAGAGGTCCCCTAGCAACTCGCATGGGGACTGGCCTTTCCTGAGGCCACCAGAGCGGGTCCCTGAGGTCCCCGTCGTAACTCGAGAAGACCTGCCGCAACTCGAGAAAATCCAGGAGGTTCTCCCCTCCAGGCGAGATGAGGCCCATTTCCGCTGAGGCGTCTCGAGGCTGACCACACCTCACCTCTGGAACTTCGAAAGGGTCCTTCACACCCTTGGTGCAAATCAAGAAGTTCCCCGACATAGCCATCTCCACTCGAGAGGAATCACGAGGGTACCGCCCACATCCAGAGGAGCCCCGTTTCCGCCTCGTAGCTCGAGATGAGGGATCCTTTCCCTGCTTCGTCGGGAAAGAGTTCCGGGCGTTCCCGTCGCATCTCAAGAGGAGGCCCTCTCAACAGGAACGGCGAGAGGAACTCCAGGGTCGTGCCACCATTCCAAGAGTCCCACAGATGTCTCAGTCCATTCCAGAGGAACCTCTTTTCCCTTCACCGGCTCGTGTTTCACGCCGAGGATCGACTCACACCAAGGTGGCACGTGGCACAGCCCTGTGGGAAAGCCTCGTGGGAAATCCTCGAGGGACAGCCTCGAGGGAAAGCCACAGATCCCTTGATCCACGTGACAGGAAGCGTGACACTACTGCTGCAGCTCGGGAGGAAAGCGCACGTGCATGCCCCCACTCGAGACGAGGCCTGACTCCCCTGGGGAGACTCAGAAGCACCCCAAGATCCATGGCAGCACTGGAAAGGAATCCTCAGGTTCCGGCCCCGACTCCACACAAGGACTGAGGCCCCGGCATGGACGGGAGAGTAATCCCGAGAGGTCCCCTAGCAACTCGCATGGGGACTGGCCTTTCCTGAGGCCCCCAGAGCGGGTCCCTGAGGTCCCCGTCGTAACTCGAGAAGACCTGCCGCAACTCGAGAAAATCCAGCAGGTTCTCCCCTCCAGGCGAGATGAGGCCCATTTCCGCTGAGGCGTCTCGAGGCTGATCACACCTCACCTCTGGAATTTCGAAAGAGTCCTTCACACCCTTGGTGCCAATCAAGAAGTTCCCCGACATAGCCGTCTCCACTCGAGAGGAATCACGAGGGTCCCGCCCACATCCAGAGGAGCCCCGTTTCCGCCTCGTAGCTCGAGAAGAGGGATCCTTTCCCTGCTTCGTCGGGAAAGAGTTCCCGGCCTTCCCGTCGCATCTCAAGAGGAGGCCCTCTCAACAGGAACGCCGAGAGGAACTCCAGGGTCGTGTCACCATTCCAGGAGTCCCCCAGATGTCTCAGTCCATTCCAGAGGAACCTCTTTTCCCTTCACCGGCTCGTCGTTCACGCCGAGGATCGACTCACACCAAGGTGGCACGTGGCACAGCCCTGTGGGAAAGCCTCGTGGGAAAGCCTCGAGGGACAGCCTCGAGGGAAAGCCACAGATCCCTTGATCCACGTGACAGGAAGCGTGACACTACTGCTGAAGCTCGGGAGGAAAGCGCACGTTCATGCCCCCACTCGAGACGAGGCCTGACTCCCCTGGGGAGACTCAGAAGCACCCCAAGATCCATGGCAACACTGGAGAGGAATCCTCAAGTTCCGGCCCCGACTCCACACAAGGACTGAGGCCCCGGCATGGACGGGAGAGGAATCCCGAGAGGTCCCCTAGCAACTCGCATGGGGACTGGCCTTTCCTGAGGCCACCAGAGCGGGTCCCTGAGGTCCCCGTCGTAACTCGAGAAGACCTGCCGCAACTCGAGAAAATCCAGGAGGTTCTCCCCTCCAGGCGAGATGAGGCCCATTTCCGCTGAGGCGTCTCGAGGCTGATCACAGCTCACCTCTGGAACTTCGAAAGGCTCCTTCACACCCTTGGTGCAAATCAAGAAGATCCCCGACCTAGCCGTCTCCACTCGAGAGGAATCACGAGGGTCCCGCCCACATCCAGAGGAGCCCCGTTTCCGCCTCGTAGCTCGAGATGAGGGATCCTTTCCCTGCTTCGTCGGGAAAGATTTCCCGGCGTTCCCGTCGCATCTCAAGAGGAGGCCCTCTCAACAGGAACGGCGAGAGGAACTCCAGGGTCGTGCCACCATTTCAAGAGTCCCCCAGATGTCTCAGTCCATTCCAGAGGAACCTCTTTTCCCTTCACCGGCTCGTCTTTCACGCCGAGGATCGACTCACACCAAGGTGGCACGTGGCACAGCCCTGTGGGAAAGCCTCGTGGGAAAGCCTCGAGGGAAAGCCTCGGGGGAAAGCCACAGATCCCTTGATCCACGTGACAGGAAGCGTGACACTACTGCTGCAGCTCGGGAGGAAAGCACACGTGCATGCCCCCACTCGAGACGAGGCCTGACTCCCCTGGAGAGACTCAGAAGCACCCCAAGATCCATGGCAACACTGGAGAGGAATCCTCAGGTTCCGGCCCCGACTCCACACAAGGACTGAGGCCCCGGCATGGACGGGAGAGGAATCCCGAGAGGTCCCCTAGCAACTCGCATGGGGACTGGCCTTTCCTGAGGCCACCAGAGCGGATCCCTGAGGTCCCCGTCGTAACTCGAGAAGACCTGCCGCAACTCGAGAAAATCCAGGAGGTTCTCCCCTCCAGGCGAGATGAGGCCCATTTCCGCTGAGGCGTCTCGAGGCTGATCACAGCTCACCTCTGGAACTTCGAAAGGCTCCTTCACACCCTTGGTGGAAATCAAGAAGATCCCCGACCTAGCCGTCTCCACTCGAGAGGAATCACGAGGGTCCCGCCCACATCCAGAGGAGCCCCGTTTCCGCCTCGTAGCTCGAGATGAGGGATCCTTTCCCTGCTTCGTCGGGAAAGATTTCCCGGCGTTCCCGTCGCATCTCAAGAGGAGGCCCTCTCAACAGGAACGGCGAGAGGAACTCCAGGGTCGTGCCACCATTTCAAGAGTCCCCCAGATGTCTCAGTCCATTCCAGAGGAACCTCTTTTCCCTTCACCGGCTCGTCTTTCACGCCGAGGATCGACTCACACCAAGGTGGCACGTGGCACAGCCCTGTGGGAAAGCCTCGTGGGAAAGCCTCGAGGGAAAGCCTCGGGGGAAAGCCACAGATCCCTTGATCCACGTGACAGGAAGCGTGACACTACTGCTGCAGCTCGGGAGGAAAGCACACGTGCATGCCCTCACTCGAGACGAGGCCTGACTCCCCTGGGGATACTCAGAAGCACCCCAAGATCCATGGCAACACTGGAGAGGAATCCTCAGGTTCCGGCCCCGACTCCACACAAGGACTGAGGCCCCGGCATGGACGGGAGAGGAATCCCGAGAGGTCCCCTAGCAACTCGCATGGGGACTGGCCTTTCCTGAGGCCACCAGAGCGGGTCCCTGAGGTCCCCGTCGTAACTCGAGAAGACCTGCCGCAACTCGAGAAAATCCAGGAGGTTCTCCCCTCCAGGCGAGATGAGGCCCATTTCCGCTGAGGCGTCTCGAGGCTGATCACACCTCACCTCTGGAACTTCGAAAGGGTCCTTCACACCCTCGGTGCAAATCAAGAAGTTCCCCGACATACCCGTCTCCACTCGAGAGGAATCACGAGGGTCCCGCCCACATCAAGATGAGCCCCGTTTCCGCCTCGTAGCTCGAGATGAGGGATCCTTTCCCTGCTTCTTCGGGAAAGAGTTTCCGGCCTTCCCGTCGCATCTCTAGAGGAGGCCCTCTCAACAGGAACGGCGAGAGGAACTCCAGGGTCGTGCCACCATTCCAAGAGTCCCCCAGATGTCTCAGTCCATTCCAGAGGAACCTCTTTTCCCTTCACCGGCTCGTCGTTCACGCCGAGGATCGACTCACACCAAGGTGGCACGTGGCACAGCCCTGTGGGAAAGCCTCGTGGGAAAGCCTCGAGGGACAGCCTCGAGGGAAAGCCACAGATCCCTTGATCCACGTGACAGGAAGCGTGACACTACTGCTGAAGCTCGGGAGGAAAGCGCACGTTCATGCCCCCACTCGAGACGAGGCCTGACTCCCCTGGGGAGACTCAGAAGCACCCCAAGATCCATGGCAACACTGGAGAGGAATCCTCAAGTTCCGGCCCCGACACCACACAAGGACTGAGGCCCCGGCATGGACGGGAGAGGAATCCCGAGAGGTCCCCTAGCAACTCGCATGGGGACTGGCCTTTCCTGAGGCCACCAGAGCGGGTCACTGAGCTCCCCGTCGTAACTCGAGAAGACCTGCCGCAACTCGAGAAAATCCAGGAGGTTCTCCCCTCCAGGCGAGATGAGGCCCATTTCCGCTGAGGCGTCTCGAGGCTGATCACAGCTCACCTCTGGAACTTCGAAAGGCTCCTTCACACCCTTGGTGCAAATCAAGAAGTTCCCCGACCTAGCCGTCTCCACTCGAGAGGAATCACGAGGGTCCCGCCCACATCCAGAGGAGCCCCGTTTCCGCCTCGTAGCTCGAGATGAGGGATCCTTTCCCTGCTTCGTCGGGAAAGAGTTCCCGGCGTTCCCGTCGCATCTCAAGAGGAGGCCCTCTCAACAGGAACGGCGAGAGGAACTCCAGGGTCGTGCCACCATTCCAAGAGTCCCCCAGATGCCTCAGTCCATTCCAGAGGAACCTCTTTTCCCTTCACCGGCTCGTCTTTCACGCCGAGGATCGACTCACACCAAGGTGGCACGTGGCACAACCCTGTGGGAAAGCCTCGTGGGAAAGCCTCGAGGGACAGCCTCGAGGGAAAGCCACAGATCCCTTGATCCACGTGACAGGAAGCATGACACTACTGCTGCAGCTCGGGAGGCAAGCGCACGTGCATGCCCCCACTCGAGACGAGGCCTGACTCCCCTGGGGAGACTCAGAAGCAGCCCAAGATCCATGGCAACACTGGAGAGCAATCCTCAGGTTCCGGCCCCGACTCCACACAAGGACTGAGGCCCCGGCATGGACGGGAGAGGAATCCCGAGAGGTCCCCTAGCAACTCGCATGGGGACTGGCCTTTCCTGAGGCCACCAGAGCGGGTCCCTGAGGTCCCCGTCGTAACTCGAGAAGACCTGCCGCAACTCGAGAAAATCCAGGAGGTTCTCCCCTCCAGGCGAGATGAGGCCCATTTCCGCTGAGGCGTCTCGAGGCTGATCACACCTCACTTCTGGAATTTCGAACGGGTCGTTCACACCCTTGGTGCAAATCAAGAAGTTCCCCGACATAGCCGTCTCCACTCGAGAGGAATCACGAGGGTCCCGCCCACATCCAGAGGAGCCCCGTTTTCGCCTCGTAGCTCGAGATGAGGGATCCTTTCCCTGCTTCGTCGGGAAAGGGTTCCCGGCCTTCCCGTCGCATCTCAAGTGGAGGCCCTCTCAACAGGAACGGCGAGAGGAACTCCAGGGTCATGCCACCATTCCAAGAGTCCCCCAGATGTCTCAGTCCATTCCAGAGGAACCTCTTTTCCCTTCACCGGCTCGTCTTTCACGCCGAGGATCGACTCACACCAAGGTGGCACGTGGCACAGCCCTGTGGGAAAGCCTCGTGGGAAAGCCTCGAGGGACAGCCTAGAGGGAAAGCCACAGATCCCTTGATCCACGTGACAGGAAGCGTGACACTACTGCTGCAGCTCGGGAGGAAAGCGCACGTGCATGCCCCCACTCGAGACGAGGCCTGACTCCCCTGGGGAGACTCAGAAGCACCCCAAGATCCATGGCAACACTGGAAAGGAATCCTCAGGTTCCGGCCCCGACTCCACACAAGGACTGAGGCCCCGGCATGGACGGGAGAGGAATCCCGAGAGGTCCCCTAGCAACTCGCATGGGGACTGGCCTTTCCTGAGGCCACCAGTACGGGTCCCTGCGGTCCCCGTCGTAACTCGAGAAGACCTGCCGCAACTCGAGAAAATCCAGGTGGTTCTCCCCTCCAGGCGAGATGAGGCCCATTTCCGCTGAGGCGTCTCGAGGCTGATCACACCTCACCTCTGGAACTTCGAAAGGCTCCTTCACACCCTTGGTGCAAATCAAGAAGTTCCCCGACATACCCGTCTCCACTCGAGAGGAATCACGAGGGTCCCCCCCACATCCAGAGGAGCCCCGTTTCCGCCTCGTAGCTCGAGATGAGGGATCCTTTCCCTGCTTCGTCGGGAAAGAGTTCCCGGCCTTCCCGTCGCATCTCAAGAGGAGGCCCTCTCAACAGGAACGGCGAGAGGAACTCCAGGGTCGTGCCACCATTCCAAGAGTCCCCCAGATGTCTCAGTCCATTCCAGAGGAACCTCTTTTCCCTTCACCGGCTCGTCTTTCACGCCGAGGATCGATTCACACCAAGGTGGCACGTGGCACAGCCCTGTGGGAAAGCCTCGTGGGAAAGCCTCGAGGGAAAGCCTCGGGGGAAAGCCACAGATCCCTTGATCCACGTGACAGGAAGCGTGACACTACTGCTGCAGCTCGGGAGGAAAGCACACGTGCATGCCCTCACTCGAGACGAGGCCTGACTCCCCTGGGGAGACTCAGAAGCACCCCAAGATCCATGGCAACACTGGAGAGCAATCCTCAGGTTCCGGCCCCGACTCCACACAAGGACTGAGGCCCCGGCATGGACGGGAGAGGAATCCCGAGAGGTCCCCTAGCAACTCGCATGGGGACTGGCCTTTCCTGAGGCCACCAGAGCGGGTCCCTGAGGTCCCCGTCGTAACTCGAGAAGACCTGCCGCAACTCGAGAAAATCCAGGAGGTTCTCCCCTCCAGGCGAGATGAGGCCCATTTCCGCTGAGGCGTCTCGAGGCTGATCACACCTCACCTCTGGAACTTCGAAAGGGTCCTTCACACCCTCGGTGCAAATCAAGAAGTTCCCCGACATACCCGTCTCCACTCGAGAGGAATCACGAGGGTCCCGCCCACATCAAGATGAGCCCCGTTTCCGCCTCGTAGCTCGAGATGAGGGATCCTTTCCCTGCTTCTTCGGGAAAGAGTTTCCGGCCTTCCCGTCGCATCTCTAGAGGAGGCCCTCTCAACAGGAACGGCGAGAGGAACTCCAGGGTCGTGCCACCATTCCAAGAGTCCCCCAGATGTCTCAGTCCATTCCAGAGGAACCTCTTTTCCCTTCACCGGCTCGTCGTTCACGCCGAGGATCGACTCACACCAAGGTGGCACGTGGCACAGCCCTGTGGGAAAGCCTCGTGGGAAAGCCTCGAGGGACAGCCTCGAGGGAAAGCCACAGATCCCTTGATCCACGTGACAGGAAGCGTGACACTACTGCTGAAGCTCGGGAGGAAAGCGCACGTTCATGCCCCCACTCGAGACGAGGCCTGACTCCCCTGGGGAGACTCAGAAGCACCCCAAGATCCATGGCAACACTGGAGAGGAATCCTCAAGTTCCGGCCCCGACACCACACAAGGACTGAGGCCCCGGCATGGACGGGAGAGGAATCCCGAGAGGTCCCCTAGCAACTCGCATGGGGACTGGCCTTTCCTGAGGCCACCAGAGCGGGTCACTGAGCTCCCCGTCGTAACTCGAGAAGACCTGCCGCAACTCGAGAAAATCCAGGAGGTTCTCCCCTCCAGGCGAGATGAGGCCCATTTCCGCTGAGGCGTCTCGAGGCTGATCACAGCTCACCTCTGGAACTTCGAAAGGCTCCTTCACACCCTTGGTGCAAATCAAGAAGTTCCCCGACCTAGCCGTCTCCACTCGAGAGGAATCACGAGGGTCCCGCCCACATCCAGAGGAGCCCCGTTTCCGCCTCGTAGCTCGAGATGAGGGATCCTTTCCCTGCTTCGTCGGGAAAGAGTTCCCGGCGTTCCCGTCGCATCTCAAGAGGAGGCCCTCTCAACAGGAACGGCGAGAGGAACTCCAGGGTCGTGCCACCATTCCAAGAGTCCCCCAGATGCCTCAGTCCATTCCAGAGGAACCTCTTTTCCCTTCACCGGCTCGTCTTTCACGCCGAGGATCGACTCACACCAAGGTGGCACGTGGCACAACCCTGTGGGAAAGCCTCGTGGGAAAGCCTCGAGGGACAGCCTCGAGGGAAAGCCACAGATCCCTTGATCCACGTGACAGGAAGCGTGACACTACTGCTGCAGCTCGGGAGGCAAGCGCACGTGCATGCCCCCACTCGAGACGAGGCCTGACTCCCCTGGGGAGACTCAGAAGCAGCCCAAGATCCATGGCAACACTGGAGAGCAATCCTCAGGTTCCGGCCCCGACTCCACACAAGGACTGAGGCCCCGGCATGGACGGGAGAGGAATCCCGAGAGGTCCCCTAGCAACTCGCATGGGGACTGGCCTTTCCTGAGGCCACCAGAGCGGGTCCCTGAGGTCCCCGTCGTAACTCGAGAAGACCTGCCGCAACTCGAGAAAATCCAGGAGGTTCTCCCCTCCAGGCGAGATGAGGCCCATTTCCGCTGAGGCGTCTCGAGGCTGATCACACCTCACTTCTGGAATTTCGAACGGGTCGTTCACACCCTTGGTGCAAATCAAGAAGTTCCCCGACATAGCCGTCTCCACTCGAGAGGAATCACGAGGGTCCCGCCCACATCCAGAGGAGCCCCGTTTTCGCCTCGTAGCTCGAGATGAGGGATCCTTTCCCTGCTTCGTCGGGAAAGGGTTCCCGGCCTTCCCGTCGCATCTCAAGTGGAGGCCCTCTCAACAGGAACGGCGAGAGTAACTCCAGGGTCATGCCACCATTCCAAGAGTCCCCCAGATGTCTCAGTCCATTCCAGAGGAACCTCTTTTCCCTTCACCGGCTCGTCTTTCACGCCGAGGATCGACTCACACCAAGGTGGCACGTGGCACAGCCCTGTGGGAAAGCCTCGTGGGAAAGCCTCGAGGGACAGCCTCGAGGGAAAGCCACAGATCCCTTGATCCACGTGACAGGAAGCGTGACACTACTGCTGCAGCTCGGGAGGAAAGCGCACGTGCATGCCCCCACTCGAGACGAGGCCTGACTCCCCTGGGGAGACTCAGAAGCACCCCAAGATCCATGGCAACACTGGAAAGGAATCCTCAGGTTCCGGCCCCGACTCCACACAAGGACTGAGGCCCCGGCATGGACGGGAGAGGAATCCCGAGAGGTCCCCTAGCAACTCGCATGGGGACTGGCCTTTCCTGAGGCCACCAGTACGGGTCCCTGCGGTCCCCGTCGTAACTCGAGAAGACCTGCCGCAACTCGAGAAAATCCAGGTGGTTCTCCCCTCCAGGCGAGATGAGGCCCATTTCCGCTGAGGCGTCTCGAGGCTGATCACACCTCACCTCTGGAACTTCGAAAGGCTCCTTCACACCCTTGGTGCAAATCAAGAAGTTCCCCGACATACCCGTCTCCACTCGAGAGGAATCACGAGGGTCCCCCCCACATCCAGAGGAGCCCCGTTTCCGCCTCGTAGCTCGAGATGAGGGATCCTTTCCCTGCTTCGTCGGGAAAGAGTTCCCGGCCTTCCCGTCGCATCTCAAGAGGAGGCCCTCTCAACAGGAACGGCGAGAGGAACTCCAGGGTCGTGCCACCATTCCAAGAGTCCCCCAGATGTCTCAGTCCATTCCAGAGGAACCTCTTTTCCCTTCACCGGCTCGTCTTTCACGCCGAGGATCGATTCACACCAAGGTGGCACGTGGCACAGCCCTGTGGGAAAGCCTTGTGGGAAATCCTCGAGGGACAGCCTCGAGGGAAAGCCACAGATCCCTTGATCTACGTGACAGGAAGCGTGACACTACTGCTGCAGCTCGGGAGGAAAGCGCACGTGCATGCCCCCACTCGAGACGAGGCCTGACTCCCCTGGGGAGACTCAGAAGCACCCCAAGATCCATGGCAACACTGGAGAGGAATCCTCAGGTTCCAGCCCAGACTCCACACAAGGACTGAGGCCCCAGCATGGACGGGAGAGGAATCCTGAGAGGTCCCCTAGCAACTCGCATGGGGACTGGCCTTTCCTGAGGCCACCAGAGCGGGTCCCTGAGGTCCCCGTCGTAACTCGAGAAGACCTGCCGCAACTCGAGAAAATCCAGCAGGTTCTCCCCTCCAGGCGAGATGAGGCCCATTTCCGCTGAGGCGTCTCGAGGCTGATCACACCTCACCTCTGGAATTTCGAAAGAGTCCTTCACACCCTTGGTGCAAATCAAGAAGTTCCCCGACATAGCCGTCTCCACTCGAGAGGAATCACGAGGGTCCCGCCCACATCCAGAGGAGCCCCGTTTCCGCCTCGTAGCTCGAGAAGAGTGATCCTTTCCCTGCTTCGTCGGGAAAGAGTTCCCGGCCTTCCCGTCGCATCTCAAGAGGAGGCCCTCTCAACAGGAACGCCGAGAGGAACTCCAGGGTCGTGTCACCATTCCAAGAGTCCCCCAGAAGTCTCAGTCCATTCCAGAGGAACCTCTTTTCCCTTCACCGGCTCGTCGTTCACGCCGAGGATCGACTCACACCAAGGTGGCACGTGGCACAGCCCTGTGGGAAAGCCTCGTGGGAAAGCCTCGAGGGACAGCCTCGAGGGAAAGCCACAGATCCCTTGATCCACGTGACAGGAAGCGTGACACTACTGCTGAAGCTCGGGAGGAAAGCGCACGTTCATGCCCCCACTCGAGACGAGGCCTGACTCCCCTGGGGAGACTCAGAAGCACCCCAAGATCCATGGCAACACTGGAGAGGAATCCTCAAGTTCCGGCCCCGACTCCACACAAGGACTGAGGCCCCGGCATGGACGGGAGAGGAATCCCGAGAGGTCCCCTAGCAACTCGCATGGGGACTGGCCTTTCCTGAGGCCACCAGAGCGGGTCCCTGAGGTCCCCGTCGTAACTCGAGAAGACCTGCCGCAACTCGAGAAAATCCAGGAGGTTCTCCCCTCCAGGCGAGATGAGGCCCATTTCCGCTGAGGCGTCTCGAGGCTGATCACAGCTCACCTCTGGAACTTCGAAAGGCTCCTTCACACCCTTGGTGCAAATCAAGAAGATCCCCGACCTAGCCGTCTCCACTCGAGAGGAATCACGAGGGTCCCGCCCACATCCAGAGGAGCCCCGTTTCCGCCTCGTAGCTCGAGATGAGGGATCCTTTCCATGCTTCTTCGGGAAAGATTTCCCGGCGTTCCCGTCGCATCTCAAGAGGAGGCCCTCTCAACAGGAACGGCGAGAGGAACTCCAGGGTCGTGCCACCATTCCAAGAGTCCCCCAGATGCCTCAGTCCATTCCAGAGGAACCTCTTTTCCCTTCACCGGCTCGTCTTTCACGCCGAGGATCGACTCACACCAAGGTGGCACGTGGCACAGCCCTGTGGGAAAGCCTCGTGGGAAAGCCTCGAGGGACAGCCTCGAGGGAAAGCCACAGATCCCTTGATCCACGTGACAGGAAGCGTGACACTACTGCTGCAGCTCGGGAGGAAAGCGCACGTGCATGCCCCCACTCGAGACGAGGCCTGACTCCCCTGGGGAGACTCAGAAGCACCCCAAGATCCATGGCAGCACTGGAAAGGAATCCTCAGGTTCCGGCCCCGACTCCACACAAGGACTGAGGCCCCGGCATGGACGGGAGAGGAATCCCGAGAGGTCCCCTAGCAACTCGCATGGGGACTGGCCTTTCCTGAGGCCACCAGAGCGGGTCCCTGAGGTCCCCGTCGTAACTCGAGAAGACCTGCCGCAACTCGAGAAAATCCAGGAGGTTCTCCCCTCCAGGCGAGATGAGGCCCATTTCCGCTGAGGCGTCTCGAGGCTGATCACACCTCACCTCTGGAACTTCGAAAGGGTCCTTCACACCCTTGGTGCAAATCAAGAAGTTCCCCGCCATAGCCGTCTCCACTCGAGAGGAATCACGAGGGTCCCGCCCACATCCAGATGAGCCCCGTTTCCGCCTCGTAGCTCGAGATGAGGGATCCTTTCCCTGCTTCTTCGGGAAAGAGTTTCCGGCCTTCCCGTCGCATCTCTAGAGGAGGCCCTCTCAACAGGAATGGCGAGAGGAACTCCAGGGTCGTGCCACCATTCCAAGAGTCCCCCAGATGTCTCAGTCCATTCCAGAGGAACCTCTTTTCCCTTCACCGGCTCGTCTTTCACGCCGAGGATCGACTCACACCAAGGTGGCACGTGGCACAGCCCTGTGGGAAAGCCTCGTGGGAAATCCTCGAGGGACAGCCTCGAGGGAAAGCCACAGATCCCTTGATCTACGTGACAGGAAGAGTGACACTACTGCTGCAGCTCGGGAGGAAAGCGCACGTGCATGCCCCCACTCGAGACGAGGCCTGACTCCCCTGGGGAGACTCAGAAGCACCCCAAGATCCATGGCAACACTGGAGAGGAATCCTCAGGTTCCGGCCCCGACTCCACACAAGGACTGAGGCCCCGGCATGGACGGGAGAGGAATTCCGAGAGGTCCCCTAGCAACTCACATGGGGACTGGCCTTTCCTGAGGCCACCAGAGCGGGTCCCTGTGGTCCCCGTCGTAACTCGAGAAGACCTGCCGCAACTCGAGAAAATCCAGGAGGTTCTCCCCTCCAGGCGAGATGAGGCCCATTTCCGCTGAGGCGTCTCGAGGCTGATCACACCTCACCTCTGGAATTTCGAAAGAGTCCTACACACACTTGGTGCAAATCAAGAAGTTCCCCGACATAGCCGTCTCCACTCGAGAGGAATCACGAGGGTCCCGCCCAAATCCAGAGGAGCCCCGTTTCCGCCTCGTAGCTCTAGAAGAGGGATCCTTTCCCTGCTTCGTCGGGAAAGAGTTCCCGGCCTTCCCGTCGCATCTCAAGTGGAGGCCCTCTCAACAGGAACAGCGAGAGGAACTCCAGGGTCGTGCCACCATTTCAAGAGTCCCCCAGATGTCTCAGTCTATTCCAGAGGAACCTCTTTTCCCTTCACCGGCTCGTCTTTCACGCCGAGGATCGACTCACACCAAGGTGGCACGTGGCACAGCCCTGTGGGAAAGCCTCGTGGGAAAGCCTCGAGGGACAGACTCGAGGGAAAGCCACAGATCCCTTGATCCACGTGACAGGAAGCGTGACACTACTGCTGAGGCTCGGGAGGAATGCGCACGTGCATGCCCCCACTCGAGACGAGGCCTGACTCCCCTGGGGAGACTCAGAAACACCCCAAGATCCATGGCAACACTGGAGAGGAATCCTCAGGTTCCGGCCCCGACTCCACACAAGGACTGAGGCCCCGGCATGGATGGCAGAGGAATCCCGAGAGGTCCCCTAGCAACTCGCATGGGGACTGGCCTTTCCTGAGGCCACCAGAGCGGGTAACTGAGGTCCCCGTCGTAACTCGAGAAGACCTGCCGCAAATCGAGAAAATCCAGGAGGTTCTCCCCTCCAGGCGAGATGAGGCCCATTTCCGCTGAGGCGTCTCGAGGCTGATCACACCTCCCCTCTGGAACTTCGAAAGGGTCCTTCACACCCTTGGTGCAAATCAAGAAGTTCCCCGACATAGCCGTCTCCACTCGAGAGGAATCACGAGGGTCCCGCCCACATCCAGAGGAGCCCCGTTTCCGCCTCGTAGCTCGAGATGAGGGATCCTTTCCCTGCTTCGTCGGGAAAGATTTCCCGGCGTTCCCGTCGCATCTCAAGAGGAGGCCCTCTCAACAGGACCGGCGAGAGGAACTCCAGGGTCGTGCCACCATTCCAAGAGTCCCCCAGATGTCTCAGTCCATTCCAGAGGAACCTCTTTTCCCTTCACCGGCTCGTCTTTCACGCCGAGGATCGACACACACCAAGGTGGCACGTGCCACAGCCCTGTGGGAAAGCCTCGTGGGAAAGCCTCGAGGGACAGCCTCGAGGGAAAGCCACAGATCCCTTGATCCACGTGACAGGAAGCGTGACACTACTGCTGCAGCTCGGGAGGAAAGCGCACATGCATGCCCCCACTAGAGACGAGGCCTGACTCCCCTGGGGAGACTGAGAAGCACCCCAAGATCCATGGCAACCCTGGAGAGGAATCCTCAGGTTCCGGCCCCAACTCCACACAAGGACTGAGGCCCCGGCATGAACGGGAGAGGAATCCCGAGGGGTCCCCTTGCAACTCGTACGGGGACGGGCCTTTCCTGAGGCCACCAGAGCGGGTCCCTGAGATCCCCGTCGTAACTCGAGAAGACCTGCCGCAACTCGAGAAAATCCAGGAGGTTCTCCCCTCCAGGCGAGCTGAGGCCCATTTGCGCTGAGGCATCTCGAGGCTGATCACACCTCACCTCTGGAACTTCGAAAGGGTCCTTCACACCCTTGGTGCAAATCAAGAAGTTCCCCGAAATACCCGTCTCCACTCGAGAGGAAACACGAGGGTCCCGCCCACATCCAGAGGAGCCCCGTTTCTGCTTCGTAGCTCGAGATGAGGGATCCTTTCCCAGCGTCGTCGGGAAAGATTTCCCAAGGTTCCCGTCGCATCTGAAGAGGAGGCCCTCTCAACAGGAACGGCGAGAGGAACTCCAGGGACGTGTGATCATTCCAAGAGTCCTCCAGATGTCTCAGTCCATTCCAGAGGAACCTCTTTTCCCTTCACAGGCTCGGCTTTCACGGCGAGGATCGACTCACACCAAGGTGGCACGTGGCACAGCCCTGTGGGAAAGCCTCGTGGGAAAGCCTCGAGGGACAGCCTCGAAGGAAAGCCACAGATCACTTGATCCAGGTGACAGGAAGCGTGACAGTACTGCTGCAGCTGGGGAGGAAAAACGCACGTGCATGCCCCCACTCGAGACGAGGCCTGACTCCCCTGGGGAGACTCAGAAGCACCCCAACATCCATGGCAACACTGGAGAGGAATCCTCAGGTTCCAGCCCCGACTCCACACAAGGACTGAGGCCCCGGCATGGACGGGAGAGGAATCCCGAGAGGTCCCCTAGCAACTCGCATGGGGACTGGCCTTTCCTGAGGCCACCAGAGCGGGTCCCTGAGGTCCCCGTCGTAACTCGAGAAGACCTGCCGCAACTCGAGAAAATCCAGGAGGTTCTCCCCTCCAGGCGAGATGAGGCCCATTTCCGCTGAGGCGTCTCGAGGCTGATCACACCTCACCTCTGGAACTTCGAAAGGGTCCTTCACACCCTTGGTGCAAATCAAGAAGTTCCCCGCCATAGCCGTCTCCACTCGAGAGGAATCACGAGGGTCCCGCCCACATCCAGATGAGCCCCGTTTCCGCCTCGTAGCTCGAGATGAGGGATCCTTTCCCTGCTTCTTCGGGAAAGAGTTTCCGGCCTTCCCGTCGCATCTCTAGAGGAGGCCCTCTCAACAGGAATGGCGAGAGGAACTCCAGGGTCGTGCCACCATTCCAAGAGTCCCCCAGATGTCTCAGTCCATTCCAGAGGAACCTCTTTTCCCTTCACCGGCTCGTCTTTCACGCCGAGGATCGACTCACACCAAGGTGGCACGTGGCACAGCCCTGTGGGAAAGCCTCGTGGGAAATCCTCGAGGGACAGCCTCGAGGGAAAGCCACAGATCCCTTGATCTACGTGACAGGAAGAGTGAAACTACTGCTGCAGCTCGGGAGGAAAGCGCACGTGCATGCCCCCACTCGAGACGAGGCCTGACTCCCCTGGGGAGACTCAGAAGCACCCCAAGATCCATGGCAACACTGGAGAGGAATCCTCAGGTTCCAGCCCCGACTCCACACAAGGACTGAGGCCCCGGCATGGACGGGAGAGGAATCCCGAGAGGTCCCCTAGCAACTCGCATGGGGACTGGCCTTTCCTGAGGCCACCAGAGCGGGTCCCTGAGGTCCCCGTCGTAACTCGAGAAGACCTGCCGCAACTCGAGGAAATCCAGCAGGTTCTCCCCTCCAGGCGAGATGAGGCCCATTTCCGCTGAGGCGTCTCGAGGCTGATCACACCTCACCTCTGGAATTTCGAAAGAGTCCTTCACACCCTTGGTGCCAATCAAGAAGTTCCCCGACATAGCCGTCTCCACTCGAGAGGAATCACGAGGGTCCCGCCCACATCCAGAGGAGCCCCGTTTCCGCCTCGTAGCTCGAGAAGAGGGATCCTTTCCCTGCTTCGTCGGGAAAGAGTTCCCGGCCTTCCCGTCGCAACTCAAGAGGAGGCCCTCTCAACAGGAACGGCGAGAGGAACTCCAGGGTCGTGCCACCATTTCAAGAGTCCCCCAGATGTCTCAGTCCATTCCAGAGGAACCTCTTTTCCCTTCACCGGCTCGTCTTTCACGCCGAGGATCGACTCACACCAAGGTGGCACGTGGCACAGCCCTGTGGGAAGGCCTCGTGGGAAAGCCTCGATGGACAGCCTCGAGGGAAAGCCACAGATCCCTTGATCCACGTGACAGGAAGCGTGACACTACTGCTGCAGCTCGGGAGGAAAGGGCACGTGCATGCCCCCACTCGAGACGAGGCCTGACTCCCCTGGGGAGACTCAGAAGCACCCCAAGATCCATGGCAACACTGGAGAGGAATCCTCAGGTTCCGGCCCCGACTCTACACAAGGACTGAGCCCCCGGCATGGACGGGAGAGGAATCCCGAGAGGTCCCCTAGCAACTCACATGGGGACTGGCCTTTCCTGAGACCACCAGAGCGGGTCCCTGTGGTCCCCGTCGTAACTCGAGAAGACCTGCCGCAACTCGAGAAAATCCAGGAGGTTCTCTCCTCCAGGGGAGATGATGCCCATTTCTGCTGAGGCGTCTTGAGGCTGATCACACCTCACCTCTGGAACTTCGAAAGGGTCCTTCACACCCTTGGTGCAAATCAAGAAGTTCCCCGACATACCCGTCTCCAGTCGAGAGGAATCACGAGGGTCCCGCCCACATCCAGAGGAGCCCCGATTCCGCCTCGTAGCTCGAGATGAGGGATCCTTTCCCTGCTACGTCGGGAACGAGTTCCCGGCGTTCCCGTCGCACCTCAAGAGGAGGCTCTCTCAACAGGAACGGCGAGAGGAACTCCAGGGTCGTGCCACCATTCCAAGAGTCCCCCAGATGTCTCAGTCCATTCCAGAGGAACCCCTTTTCCCTTCACCGGCTCGTCTTTCATGCCGAGGATCGACTCACACCAGGGTGGCATGTGGCACAGCCCTGTGGGAAAGCCTCGTTGGAAAGCCTCGAGGGACAGCCTCGAGGGAAAGCCACAGATCCCTTGATCCACGTGACAGGAAGCGTGACACTACTGCTGAAGTTCGGGAGGAAAGCACACGTACATGCCCCAACTCGAGACGAGGCCTGACTCCCCTGGGGAGACTCAGAAGCACCCCAAGATCCATGGCAACACTGGAGAGGAATCCTCAGGTTCCGGCCCCGACTCCACACAAGGACTGAGGCCCCGGCATGGACGGGAGAGGAATTCCGAGAGGTCCCCTAGCAACTCACATGGGGACTGGCCTTTCCTGAGGCCACCAGAGCGGGTCCCTGTGGTCCCCGTCGTAACTCGAGAAGACCTGCCGCAACTCGAGAAAATCCAGGAGGTTCTCCCCTCCAGGCGAGATGAGGCCCATTTCCGCTGAGGCGTCTCGAGGCTGATCACACCTCACCTCTGGAATTTCGAAAGAGTCCTACACACACTTGGTGCAAATCAAGAAGTTCCCCGACATAGCCGTCTCCACTCGAGAGGAATCACGAGGGTCCCGCCCAAATCCAGAGGAGCCCCGTTTCCGCCTCGTAGCTCTAGAAGAGGGATCCTTTCCCTGCTTCGTCGGGAAAGAGTTCCCGGCCTTCCCGTCGCATCTCAAGTGGAGGCCCTCTCAACAGGAACAGCGAGAGGAACTCCAGGGTCGTGCCACCATTTCAAGAGTCCCCCAGATGTCTCAGTCTATTCCAGAGGAACCTCTTTTCCCTTCACCGGCTCGTCTTTCACGCCGAGGATCGACTCACACCAAGGTGGCACGTGGCACAGCCCTGTGGGAAAGCCTCGTGGGAAAGCCTCGAGGGACAGACTCGAGGGAAAGCCACAGATCCCTTGATCCACGTGACAGGAAGCGTGACACTACTGCTGAGGCTCGGGAGGAAAGCGCACGTGCATGCCCCCACTCGAGACGAGGCCTGACTCCCCTGGGGAGACTCAGAAACACCCCAAGATCCATGGCAACACTGGAGAGGAATCCTCAGGTTCCGGCCCCGACTCCACACAAGGACTGAGGCCCCGGCATGGATGGCAGAGGAATCCCGAGAGGTCCCCTAGCAACTCGCATGGGGACTGGCCTTTCCTGAGGCCACCAGAGCGGGTAACTGAGGTCCCCGTCGTAACTCGAGAAGACCTGCCGCAAATCGAGAAAATCCAGGAGGTTCTCCCCTCCAGGCGAGATGAGGCCCATTTCCGCTGAGGCGTCTCGAGGCTGATCACACCTCCCCTCTGGAACTTCGAAAGGGTCCTTCACACCCTTGGTGCAAATCAAGAAGTTCCCCGACATAGCCGTCTCCACTCGAGAGGAATCACGAGGGTCCCGCCCACATCCAGAGGAGCCCCGTTTCCGCCTCGTAGCTCGAGATGAGGGATCCTTTCCCTGCTTCGTCGGGAAAGATTTCCCGGCGTTCCCGTCGCATCTCAAGAGGAGGCCCTCTCAACAGGACCGGCGAGAGGAACTCCAGGGTCGTGCCACCATTCCAAGAGTCCCCCAGATGTCTCAGTACATTCCAGAGGAACCTCTTTTCCCTTCACCGGCTCGTCTTTCACGCCGAGGATCGACTCACACCAAGGTGGCACGTGGCACAGCCCTGTGGGAAAGCCTCGTGGGAAAGCTTCGAGGGACAGCCTCGAGGGAAAGCCACAGATCCCTTGATTCACGTGACAGGAAGCGTGACACTACTGCTGCAGCTCGGGAGGAAAGCGCACGTGCATGCCCCCACTCGAGACGAGGCCTGACTCCCCTGGGGAGACTCAGAAGCACCCCAAGATCCATGGCAACACTGGAGAGGAATCCTCAGGTTCCGGCCCCGACTCCACACAAGGACTGAGGCCCCGGCATGGACGGCAGAGGAATCCCGAGAGGTCCCCTAGCAACTCGCATGCGGACTGGCCTTTCCTGAGGCCACCAGAGCGTGTCCCTGAGGACCCCGTCGTGACTCGAGAAGACCTGCCGCAACTCGAGAAAATCCAGGAGGTTCTCCCCTCCAGGCGAGATGAGGCCCATTTCCGCTGCGGCGTCTCGAGGCTGATCACACCTCACCTCTGGAACTTCGAAAGGGTCCTTCACACCCTTGGTGCAAATCAAGAAGTTCCCCGACCTAGCCGTCTCCACTCGAGAGGAATCACGTGGGTCCCGCCCACATCCAGAGGAGCCCCGTTTCGGCCTCGTAGCTCGAGATGAGGGATCCTTTCCCTGCTTCGTCGGGAAAGAGTTCCCGGCATTCCCGTCGCATCTCAAGAGGAGGCCCTCTCAACAGGACCGGCGAGAGGAACTCCAGGGTCGTGCCACCATTCCAAGTGTCCCCCAGATGTCTCAGTCCATTACAGAGGAACCTCTTTTCCCCTCACCGGCTCGTCTTTCACGCCGAGGATCGACTCACACCAAGGTGGCACGTGGCACAGCCCTGTGGGAAAGCCTCGTGGGAAAGCCTCGAGGGACAGCCTCGAGGGAAAGCCACAGATCCCTTGATCCACGTGACAGGAAGCGTGACACTACTGCTGCAGCTCGGGAGGAAAGCGCACGTGCATGCCCCCACTCGAGACGAGGCCTGACTCCCCTGGGGAGACTCAGAAGCACCCCAAGATCCATGGCAACACTGGAGAGGAATCCTCAAGTTCCGGCCCCGACTCCACACAAGGACTGAGGCCCCGGCATGGACGGGAGAGGAATCCCGAGAGGTCCCCTAGCAACTCGCATGGGGACTGGCCTTTCCTGAGGCCACCAGAGCGGGTCACTGAGGTCCCCGTCGTAACTCGAGAAGAGCTGCCGCAACTCGAGAAAATCCAGGAGGTTCTCCCCTCCAGGCGAGATGAGGCCCATTTCCGATGAGGCGTCTCGAGGCTGATCACACCTCACCTCTGGAACTTCGAAAGGGTCCTTCACACCCTTGGTGCAAATCAAGAAGTTCCCCGACCTAGCCGTCTCCACTCGAGAGGAATCACGAGGGTCCCGCCCACATCCAAACGAGCCCCGTTTCCGCCTCGTAGCTCGAGATGAGGGATCCTTTCCCTGCTTCGTCGGGAAAGAGTTCCCGGCGTTCCCGTCGCATCTCAGGAGGAGGCCCTCTCAACAGGAACGGCGAGAGGAACTCCAGGGTCGTGCCACCATTCCAAGAGTCCCCCAGATGTCTCAGTCCATTCCAGAGGAACCTCTTTTCCCTTCACCGGCTCGTCTTTCACGCCGAGGATCGACTCACACCAAGGTGGCACGTGGCACAGCCCTGTGGGAAAGCCTCGTGGGAAAGCCTCGACGGACAGCCTCGAGGGAAAGCCACAGATCCCTTGATCCACGTGACAGGAAGCGTGACACTACTGCTGCAGCTCGGGAGGAAAGCGCACGTGCATGCCCCCACTCGAGACGAGGCCTGACTCCCCTGGGGAGACTCAGAAGCACCCCAAGATACATGGCAACACTGGAGAGGAATCCTCAGGTTCCGGCCCCGACTCCACACAAGGACTGAGGCCCCGGCATGGACGGCAGAGGAATCCCGAGAGGTCCCCTAGCAACTCGCATGGGGACTGGCCTTTCCTGAGGCCACCAGAGCGTGTCCCTGAGGTCCCCGTCGTGACTCGAGAAGACCTGCCGCAACTCGAGAAAATCCAGGAGGTTCTCCCCTCCAGGCGAGATGAGGCCCATTTCCGCTGAGGCGTCTCGAGGCTGATCACACCTCACCTCTGGAACTTCGAAAGGGTCCTTCACACCCTTGGTGCAAATCAAGAAGTTCCCCGACCTAGCCGTCTCCACTCGAGAGGAATCACGAGGGTCCCGCCCACATCCAGAGGAGCCCCGTTTCGGCCTCGAAGCTTGAGATGAGGGATCCTTTCCCTGCTTCGTCGGGAAAGAGTTCCCGGCGTTCCCGTCGCATCTCAAGAGGAGGCCCTCTCAACAGGACCGGCGAGAGGAACTCCAGGGTCGTGCCACCATTCCAAGTGTCCCCCAGATGTCTCAGTCCATTACAGAGAAACCTCTTTTCCCCTCACCGGCTCGTCTTTCACGCCGAGGATCGACTCACACCAAGGTGGCACGTGGCACAGCCCTGTGGGAAAGCCTCGTGGGAAAGCCTCGAGGGACAGCCTCGAGGGAAAGCCACAGATCCCTTGATCCACGTGACAGGAAGCGTGACACTACTGCTGCAGCTCGGGAGGAAAGAGCACGTACATGCCCCAACTCGAGACGAGGCCTGACTCCCCTGGGGAGACTCAGAAGCACCCCAAGATCCATGGCAACACTGGAGAGGAATCCTCAGGTTCCGGCCCCGACTCCACACAAGGACTGAGGCCCCGGCATGGACGGGAGAGGAATTCCGAGAGGTCCCCTAGCAACTCACATGGGGACTGGCCTTTCCTGAGGCCACCAGAGCGGGTCCCTGTGGTCCCCGTCGTAACTCGAGAAGACCTGCCGCAACTCGAGAAAATCCAGGAGGTTCTCCCCTCCAGGCGAGATGAGGCCCATTTCCGCTGAGGCGTCTCGAGGCTGATCACACCTCACCTCTGGAATTTCGAAAGAGTCCTACACAGACTTGGTGCAAATCAAGAAGTTCCCCGACATAGCCGTCTCCACTCGAGAGGAATCACGAGGGTCCCGCCCAAATCCAGAGGAGCCCCGTTTCCGCCTCGTAGCTCTAGAAGAGGGATCCTTTCCCTGCTTCGTCGGGAAAGAGTTCCCGGCCTTCCCGTCGCATCTCAAGTGGAGGCCCTCTCAACAGGAACAGCGAGAGGAACTCCAGGGTCGTGCCACCATTTCAAGAGTCCCCCAGATGTCTCAGTCTATTCCAGAGGAACCTCTTTTCCCTTCACCGGCTCGTCTTTCACGCCGAGGATCGACTCACACCAAGGTGGCACGTGGCACAGCCCTGTGGGAAAGCCTCGTGGGAAAGCCTCGAGGGACAGACTCGAGGGAAAGCCACAGATCCCTTGATCCACGTGACAGGAAGCGTGACACTACTGCTGAGGCTCGGGAGGAAAGCGCACGTGCATGCCCCCACTCGAGACGAGGCCTGACTCCCCTGGGGAGACTCAGAAACACCCCAAGATCCATGGCAACACTGGAGAGGAATCCTCAGGTTCCGGCCCCGACTCCACACAAGGACTGAGGCCCCGGCATGGATGGCAGAGGAATCCCGAGAGGTCCCCTAGCAACTCGCATGGGGACTGGCCTTTCCTGAGGCCACCAGAGCGGGTAACTGAGGTCCCCGTCGTAACTCGAGAAGACCTGCCGCAACTCGAGAAAATCCAGGAGGTTCTCCCCTCCAGGCGAGATGAGGCCCATTTCCGCTGAGGCGTCTCGAGGCTGATCACACCTCCCCTCTGGAACTTCGAAAGGGTCCTTCACACCCTTGGTGCAAATCAAGAAGTTCCCCGACATAGCCGTCTCCACTCGAGAGGAATCACGAGGGTCCCGCCCACATCCAGAGGAGCCCCGTTTCCGCCTCGTAGCTCGAGATGAGGGATCCTTTCCCTGCTTCGTCGGGAAAGATTTCCCGGCGTTCCCGTCGCATCTCAAGAGGAGGCCCTCTCAACAGGACCGGCGAGAGGAACTCCAGGGTCGTGCCACCATTCCAAGAGTCCCCCAGATGTCTCAGTCCATTCCAGAGGAACCTCTTTTCCCTTCACCGGCTCGTCTTTCACGCCGAGGATCGACTCACACCAAGGTGGCACGTGGCACAGCCCTGTGGGAAAGCCTCGTGGGAAAGCCTCGAGGGACAGCCTCGAGGGAAAGCCACAGATCCCTTGATCCACGTGACAGGAAGCGTGACACTACTGCTGCAGCTCGGGAGGAAAGCGCACGTGCATGCCCCCACTCGAGACGAGGCCTGACTCCCCTGGGGAGACTCAGAAGCACCCCAAGATCCATGGCAACACTGGAGAGGAATCCTCAAGTTCCGGCCCCGACTCCACACAAGGACTGAGGCCCCGGCATGGACGGGAGAGGAATCCCGAGAGGTCCCCTAGCAACTCGCATGGGGACTGGCCTTTCCTGAGGCCACCAGAGCGGGTCACTGAGGTCCCCGTCGTAACTCGAGAAGAGCTGCCGCAACTCGAGAAAATCCAGGAGGTTCTCCCCTCCAGGCGAGATGAGGCCCATTTCCGATGAGGCGTCTCGAGGCTGATCACACCTCACCTCTGGAACTTCGAAAGGGTCCTTCACACCCTTGGTGCAAATCAAGAAGTTCCCCGACCTAGCCGTCTCCACTCGAGAGGAATCACGAGGGTCCCGCCCACATCCAAACGAGCCCCGTTTCCGCCTCGTAGCTCGAGATGAGGGATCCTTTCCCTGCTTCGTCGGGAAAGAGTTCCCGGCGTTCCCGTCGCATCTCAGGAGGAGGCCCTCTCAACAGGAACGGCGAGAGGAACTCCAGGGTCGTGCCACCATTCCAAGAGTCCCCCAGATGTCTCAGTCCATTCCAGAGGAACCTCTTTTCCCTTCACCGGCTCGTCTTTCACGCCGAGGATCGACTCACACCAAGGTGGCACGTGGCACAGCCCTGTGGGAAAGGCTCGTGGGAAAGCCTCGAGGGACAGCCTCGAGGGAAAGCCACAGATCCCTTGATCCACGTGAAAGGAAGCGTGACACTACTGCTGCAGCTCGGGAGGAAAGCGCACGTGCATGCCCCCACTCGAGACGAGGCCTGACTCCCCTGGGGAGACTCAGAAGCACCCCAAGATCCATGGCAACACTGGAGAGGAATCCTCAGGTTCCGGCCCCGACTCCACACAAGGACTGAGGCCCCGGCATGGACGGCAGAGGAATCCCGAGAGGTCCCCTAGCAACTCGCATGGGGACTGGCCTTTCCTGAGGCCACCAGAGCGTGTCCCTGAGGTCCCCGTCGTGACTCGAGAAGACCTGCCGCAACTCGAGAAAATCCAGGAGGTTCTCCCCTCCAGGCGAGATGAGGCCCATTTCCGCTGAGGCGTCTCGAGGCTGATCACACCTCACCTCTGGAACTTCGAAAGGGTCCTTCACACCCTTGGTGCAAATCAAGAAGTTCCCCGACCTAGCCGTCTCCACTCGAGAGGAATCACGAGGGTCCCGCCCACATCCAGAGGAGCCCCGTTTCGGCCTCGAAGCTCGAGATGAGGGATCCTTTCCCTGCTTCGTCGGGAAAGAGTTCCCGGCGTTCCCGTCGCATCTCAAGAGGAGGCCCTCTCAACAGGACCGGCGAGAGGAACTCCAGGGTCGTGCCACCATTCCAAGTGTCCCCCAGATGTCTCAGTCCATTACAGAGGAACCTCTTTTCCCTTCACCGGCTCGTCTTTCACGCCGAGGATCGACTCACACCAAGGTGGCACGTGGCACAGCCCTGTGGGAAAGACTCGTGGGAAAGCCTCGAGGGACAGCCTCGAGGGAAAGCCACAGATCCCTTGATCCACGTGACAGGAAGCGTGACACTACTGCTGCAGCTCGGGAGGAAAGCGCACGTGCATGCCCCCACTCGAGACGAGGCCTGACTCCCCTGGGGAGACTCAGAAGCACCCCAAGATCCATGGCAACACTGGAGAGGAATCCTCAAGTTCCGGCCCCGACTCCACACAAGGACTGAGGCCCCGGCATGGACGGGAGAGGAATCCCGAGAGGTCCCCTAGCAACTCGCATGGGGACTGGCCTTTCCTGAGGCCACCAGAGCGGGTCCCTGAGGTCCCCGTCGTAACTCGAGAAGACCTGCCGCAACTCGAGAAAATCCAGGAGGTTCTCCCCTCCAGGCGAGATGAGGCCCATTTCCGCTGAGGCGTCTCGAGGCTGATCACACCTCACCTCTGGCACTTCGAAAGGCTCCTTCACACCCTTGGTGCAAATCAAGAAGTTCCCCGACATACCGTCTCCACTCGAGAGGAATCACGAGGGTCCGGCCCACATCCAGAGGAGCCCCGTTTCCGCCTCGTAGCTCGAGATGAGGGATCCTTTCCCTGCTTCGTCGGGAAAGAGTTCCCGGCGTTCCCGTCGCATCTCAAGAGGAGGCCCTCTCAACAGGAACGGCGAGAGGAACTCCAGGGTCGTGCCACCATTCCAAGAGTCCCCCAGATGTCTCAGTCCATTCCTTAGGAACCTCTTTTCCCTTCACCGGCTCGTCTTTCACGCCGAGGACCGACTCACACCAAGGTGGCACGTGGCACAGCCCTGTGGGAAAGCCTCGTGGGAAAGCCTCGAGGGACAGCCTCGAGGGAAAGCCACAGATCCCTTGATCAACGTGACAGGAAGCGTGACACTACTGCTGCAGCTCGGGAGGAAAGAGCACGTGCATGCCCCCACTCGAGACGAGGCCTGACTCCCCTGGGGAGACTCAGAAGCACTCCAAGATCCATGGCAACACTGGAGAGGAATCCTGAGGTTCCGGCCCCGACTCCACACAAGGACTGAGGCCCCGGCATGGACGGGAGAGGAATCCCGAGAGGTCCCCTAGCAACTCGCATGGGGACTGGCCTTTCCTGAGGCCACCAGAGCGGGTCCCTGAGGTCCCCGTCGTAACTCGAGAAGACCTGCCGCAACTCGAGAAAATCCAGGAGGTTCTCCCCTCCAGGCGAGATGAGGCCCATTTCCGCTGAGGCGTCTCGAGGCTGATCACACCTCACCTCTGGAACTTCGAAAGGGTCCTTCACACCCTTGGTGCAAATCAAGAAGTTCCCCGACCTAGCCGTCTCCACTCGAGAGGAATCACGAGGGTCCCGCCCACATCCAGAGGAGCCCCGTTTCCGCCTCGTAGCTCGAGATGAGGGATCCTTTCCCTGCTTCGGCGGGAAAGAGTTCCCGGCGTTCCCGTCGCATCTCAAGAGGAGGCCCTCTCAACAGGAACGGCGAGAGGAACTCCAGGGTCGTGCCACCATTCCAAGAGTCCCCCAGATGTCTCAGTCCATTCCAGAGGAACCTCTTTTCCCTTCACCGGCTCGTCTTTCACGCCGAGGATCGACTCACACCAAGGTGGCACGTGGCACAGCCCTGTGGGAAAGCCTCGTGGGAAAGCCTCGAGGGACAGCCTCGAGGGAAAGCCACAGATCCCTTGATCCACGTGACAGGAAGCGTGACACTACTGCTGCAGCTCGGGAGGAAAGCGCACGTGCATGCCCCCACTCGAGACGAGGCCTGACTCCCCTGGGGAGACTCAGAAGCACCCCAAGATCCATGGCAACACTGGAGAGGAATCCTCAGGTTCCGGCCCCGACTCCACACAAGGACTGAGGCCCCGGCATGGCCGGCAGAGGAATCCCGAGAGGTCCCCTAGCAACTCGCATGGGGACTGGCCTTTCCTGCGGCCACCAGAGCGTGTCCCTGAGGTCCCCGTCGTAACTCGAGAAGACCCGCCGCAACTGGAGAAAATCCAGGAGGTTCTCCCCTCCAGGCGAGATGAGGCCCATTTCCGCTGAGGGGTCTCGAGGCTGATCACACCTCACCGCTGGAACTTCGAAAGGGTCCTTCACACCCTTGGTGCAAATCAAGAAGTTCCCCGACATACCCGTCTCCACTCGAGAGGAATCACGAGGGTCCCGCCCACATCCAGAGGAGCCCCGATTCCGCCTCGTAGCTCGAGATGAGGGATCCTTTCCCTGCTTCGTCGGGAAAGAGTTCCCGGCGTTCCCGTCGCATCTCAAGAGGAGGCCCTCTCAACAGGACCGGCGAGAGGAACTCCAGGGTCGTGCCACCATTCCAAGTGTCCCCCAGATGTCTCAGTCCATTACAGAGGAACCTCTTTTCCCCTCACCGGCTCGTCTTTCACGCCGAGGATCGACTCACACCAAGGTGGCACGTGGCACAGCCCTGTGGGAAAGCCTCGTGGGAAAGCCTCGAGGGACAGCCTCGAGGGAAAGCCACAGATCCCTTGATCCACGTGACAGGAAGCGTGACACTACTGCTGCAGCTCGGGAGGAAAGCGCACGTGCATGCCCCCACTCGAGACGAGGCCTGACTCCCCTGGGGAGACTCAGAAGCACCCCAAGATCCATGGCCACACTGGAGAGGAATCCTCAGGTTCCGGCCCCGACTCCACACAAGGACTGAGGCCCCGGCATGGACGGCAGAGGAATCCCGAGAGGTCCCCTAGCAACTCGCATGGGGACTGGCCTTTCCTGAGGCCACCAGAGCGGGTCCCTGAGTTCCCCGTCGTAACTCGAGAAGCCCTGCCGCAACTGGAGAAAATCCAGGAGGTTCTCCCCTCCAGGCGAGATGAGGCCCATTTCCGCTGAGGCGTCTCGAGGCTGATCACACCTCCCCTCGGGAACTTCGAAAGGGTCCTTCACACCCTTGGTGCAAATCAAGAAGTTCCCCGACATACCCGTCTCCACTCGAGAGGAATCACGAGGGTCCCGCCCACATCCAGAGGAGCCCCGTTTCCGCCTCGTAGCTCGAGATGAGGGATCCTTTCCCTGCTTCGTCGGGAAAGAGTTCCCGGCTTTCCCGTCGCATCTCAAGAGGAGGCCCTCTCAACAGGAACGGCGAGAGGAACTCCAGGGTCGTGCCACCATTCCAAGAGTCCCCCAGATGTCTCAGTCCATTCCAGAGGAACCTCTTTTCCCTTCACCGGCTCGTCTTTCACGCCGAGGATCGACTCACACCAAGGTGGCACGTGGCACAGCCCTGTGGGAAAGCCTCGTGGGAAAGCCTCGAGGGACAGCCTCGAGGGAAAGCCACAGATCCCTTGATCCACGTGACAGGAAGCGTGACACTACTGCTGCAGCTCGGGAGGAAAGCGCACGTGCATGCCCCCACTCGAGACGAGGCCTGACTCCCCTGGGGAGACTCAGAAGCACCCCAAGATCCATGGCAACACTGGAGATGAATCCTCAGGTTTCGGCCCCGACTCCACACAAGGACTGAGGCCCCGGCATGGCCGGCAGAGGAATCCCGAGAGGTCCCCTAGCAACTCGCATGGGGACTGGCCTTTCCTGAGGCCACCAGAACGGGTCCCTGAGGTCCCCGTCGTAACTCGAGAAGCCCTGCCGCAACTGGAGAAAATCCAGGAGGTTCTCCCCTCCAGGCGAGATGAGGCCCATTTCCGCTGAGGCGTCTCGAGGCTGATCACACCTCCCCTCTGGAACTTCGAAAGGGTCCTTCACACCCTTGGTGCAAATCAAGAAGATCCCCGACATACCCGTCTCTACTCGAGAGGAATCACGAGGGTCCCGCCCACATCCAGAGGAGCCCCGTTTCCGCCTCGTAGCTCGAGATGAGGGATCCTTTCCCTGCTTCGTCGGGAAAGAGTTCCCGGCATTCCCGTCGCATCTCAAGAGGAGGCCCTCTCAACAGGACCGGCGAGAGGAACTCCAGGGTCGTGCCACCATTCCAAGTGTCCCCCAGATGTCTCACTCCATTACAGAGGAACCTCTTTTCCCCTCACCGGCTCGTCTTTCACGCCGAGGATCGACTCACACCAAGGTGGCACGTGGCACAGCCCTGTGGGAAAGCCTCGTGGGAAAGCCTCGAGGGACAGCCTCGAGGGAAAGCCACAGATCCCTTGATCCACGTGACAGGAAGCGTGACACTACTGCTGCAGCTCGGGAGGAAAGCGCACGTGCATGCCCCCACTCGAGACGAGGCCTGACTCCCCTGGGGAGACTCAGAAGCACCCCAAGATCCATGGCAACACTGGAGAGGAATCCTCAAGTTCCGGCCCCGACTCCACACAAGGACTGAGGCCCCGGCATGGACGGGAGAGGAATCCCGAGAGGTCCCCTAGCAACTCGCATGGGGACTGGCCTTTCCTGAGGCCACCAGAGCGGGTCCCTGAGGTCCCCGTCGTAACTCGAGAAGAGCTGCCGCAACTCGAGAAAATCCAGGAGGTTCTCCCCTCCAGGCGAGATGAGGCCCATTTCCGATGAGGCGTCTCGAGGCTGATCACACCTCACCTCTGGAACTTCGAAAGGGTCCTTCACACCCTTGGTGCAAATCAAGAAGTTCCCCGACCTAGCCGTCTCCACTCGAGAGGAATCACGAGGGTCCCGCCCACATCCAAAGGAGCCCCGTTTCCGCCTCGTAGCTCGAGATGAGGGATCCTTTCCCTGCTTCGTCGGGAAAGAGTTCCCGGCGTTCCCGTCGCATCTCAAGAGGAGGCCCTCTCAACAGGAACGGCGAGAGGAACTCCAGGGTCGTGCCACCATTCCAAGAGTCCCCCAGATGTCTCAGTCCATTCCAGAGGAACCTCTTTTCCCTTCACCGGCTCGTCTTTCACGCCGAGGATCGACTCACACCAAGGTGGCACGTGGCACAGCCCTGTGGGAAAGCCTCGTGGGAAAGCCTCGAGGGACAGCCTCGAGGGAAAGCCACAGATCCCTTGATCCACGTGACAGGAAGCGTGACACTACTGCTGCAGCTCGGGAGGAAAGCGCACGTGCATGCCCCCACTCGAGACGAGGCCTGACTCCCCTGGGGAGACTCAGAAGCACCCCAAGATCCATGGCAACACTGGAGAGGAATCCTCAGGTTCCGGCCCCGACTCCACACAAGGACTGAGGCCCCGGCATGCACGGCAGAGGAATCCCGAGAGGTCCCCTAGCAACTCGCTTGGGGACTGGCCTTTCCTGAGGCCACCAGAGCGGGTCCCTGAGGTCCCTGTCGTAACTCGAGAAGACCTGCCGCAACTCGAGAAAATCCAGGAGGTTCTCCCCTCCAGGCGAGATGAGGCCCATTTCCGCTGAGGCGTCTCGAGGCTGATCACACCTCCCCTCTGGAACTTCGAAAGGGTCCTTCACACCCTTGCTGCAAATCAAGAAGTTCCCCGACCTAGCCGTCTCCACTCGACAGGAATCACGAGGGTCCCGCCCACATCCAGAGGAGCCCCGTTTCCGCCTCGTAGCTCGAGATGAGGGATCCTTTCCCTGCTTCGTCGGAAAAGAGTTCCCGGCGTTCCCGTCGCATCTCAAGCGGAGGCCCTCTCTACAGGAACGGCGAGAGGAACTCCAGGGTCGTGCCACCATTCCAAGAGTCCCCCAGATGTCTCAGTCCATTCCAGAGGAACCTCTTTTCCCTTCACCGGCTCGTCTTTCACGCCGAGGATCGACTCACACCAATGTGGCACGTGGCACAGCCCTGTGGGAAAGCCTCGTGGGAAAGCCTCGAGGGACAGCCTCGAGGGAAAGCCACAGATCCCTTGATCCACGTGACAGGAAACGTGACACTACTGCTGCAGCTCGGGAGGAAAGCGCACGTGCATGCCCCCACTCGAGACGAGGCCTGACTCCCCTGGGGAGACTCAGAAGCACCCCAAGATCCATGGCAACACTGGAGAGGAATCCTCAGGTTCCGGCCCCGACTCCACACAAGGACTGAGGCCCCGGCATGGACGGGAGAGGAATCCCGAGAGGCCCCTAGCAACTCGCATGGGGACTGGCCTTTCCTGAGGCCAACAGAGCGGGTCCCTGAGGTCCCCGTCGTAACTCGAGAAGACCTGCCGCAACTCGAGAAAATCCAGGAGGTTCTCCCCTCCAGGCGAGATGAGGCCCATTTCCGCTGAGGCGTCTCGAGGCTGATCACACCTCCCCTCTGGAACTTCGAAAGGGTCCTTCACACCCTTGGTGCAAATCAAGAAGTTCCCCGACATACCCGTCTCCACTCGAGAGGAATCACGAGGGTCCCGCCCACATCCAGAGGAGCCCCGTTTCCGCCTCGTAGCTCGAGATGAGGGATCCTTTCCCTGCTTCGTCGGGAAAGAGTTCCCGGCGTTCCCGTCGCATCTCAAGAGGAGGCCCTCTCTACAGGAACGGCGAGAGGAACTCCAGGGTCGTGCCACCATTCCAAGAGTCCCCCAGATGTCTCAGTCCATTCCAGAGGAACCTCTTTTCCCTTCACCGGCTCGTCTTTCACGCCGAGGATCGACTCACACCAAGGTGGCACGTGCTACAGCCCTGTGGGAAAGCCTCGTGGGAAAGCCTCGACGGACAGCCTCGAGGGAAAGCCACAGATCCCTTGATCCACGTGACAGGAAGCGTGACACTACTGCTGCAGCTCGGGAGGAAAGCGCACGTGCATGCCCCCACTCGAGACGAGGCCTGACTTCCCTGGGGAGACTCAGAAGCACCCCAAGATCAATGGCAACACTGGAGAGGAATCCTCAGGTTCCGGCCCCGACTCCACACAAGGACTGAGGCCCCGGCATGGACGGGAGAGGAATCCCGAGAGGTCCCCTAGCAACTCGCTTGGGGACTGGCCTTTCTTGAGGCCACCAGAGCTGGTCCCTGAGGTCCCCGTCGTAACTCGAGAAGACCTGCCGCAACTCGAGAAAATCCAGGAGGTTCTCCCCTCCAGGCGTGATGAGGCCCATTTCCGCTGAGGCGTCTCGAGGCTGATCACACCTCCCCTCTGGAACTTCGAAAGGGTCCTTCACACCCTTGGTGCAAATCAAGAATTTCCCCGACATACCCGTCTCCACTCGAGAGGAATCTCGAGGGTCCCGCCCACATCCAGAGGAGCCCCGTTTCCGCCTCGTAGCTCGAGATGAGGGATCCTTTCCCTGCTTCGTCGGGAAAGAGTTCCCGGCCTTCCCGTCGCATCTCAAGAGGAGGCCCTCTCAACAGGAACGGCGAGAGGAACTCCAGGGTCGTGCCACCATTCCAAGAGTCCCCCAGATGTCTCAGTCCATTCCAGAGGAACCTCTTTTCCCTTCACCGGCTCGTCTTTCACGCCGAGGATCGACTCACACCAATGTGGCACGTGGCACAGCCCTGTGGGAAAGCCTCGTGGGAAAGCCTCGAGGGACAGCCTCGAGGGAAAGCCACAGATCCCTTGATCCACGTGACAGGAAACGTGACACTACTGCTGCAGCTCGGGAGGAAAGCGCACGTGCATGCCCCCACTCGAGACGAGGCCTGACTCCCCTGGGGAGACTCAGAAGCACCCCAAGATCCATGGCAACACTGGAGAGGAATCCTCAGGTTCCGGCCCCGACTCCACACAAGGACTGAGGCCCCGGCATGGACGGGAGAGGAATCCCGAGAGGTCCCCTAGCAACTCGCATGGGGACTGGCCTTTCCTGAGGCCACCAGAGCGGGTCCCTGAGGTCCCCGTCGTAACTCGAGAAGACCTGCCACAACTCGAGAAAATCCAGGAGGTTCTCCCCTCCAGGCGAGATGAGGCCCATTTACGCTGAGGCGTCTCGAGGCTGATCACACCTCCCCTCTGGAACTTCGAAAGGGTCCTTCACACCCTTGGTGCAAATCAAGAAGTTCCCCGACATACCCGTCTCCACTCGAGAGGAATCTCGAGGGTGCCGCCCACATCCAGAGGAGCCCCGTTTCCGCCTCGTAGCTCGAGATGAGGGATCCTTTCCCTGCTTCGTCGGGAAAGAGTTCCCGGCGTTCCCGTCGCATCTCAAGAGGAGGCCCTCTCTACAGGAACGGCGAGAGGAACTCCAGGGTCGTGCCACCATTCCAAGAGTCCCCCAGATGTCTCAGTCCATTCCAGAGGAACCTCTTTTCCCTTCACCGGCTCGTCTTTCACGCCGAGGATCGACTCACACCAAGGTGGCACGTGGCACAGCCCTGTGGGAAAGCCTCGTGGGAAAGCCTCGAGGGACAGCCTCGAGGGAAAGCCACAGATCCCTTGATCCACGTGACAGGAAACGTGACACTACTGCTGCAGCTCGGGAGGAAAGCGCACGTGCATGCCCCCACTCGAGACGAGGCCTGACTCCCCTGGGGAGACTCAGAAGCACCCCAAGATCCATGGCAACACTGGAGAGGAATCCTCAGGTTCCGGCCCCGACTCCACACAAGGACTGAGGCCCCGGCATGGACGGGAGAGGAATCCCGAGAGGTCCCCTAGCAACTCGCTTGTGGACTGGCCTTTCGTGAGGCCACCAGAGCGGGTCCCTGAGGTCCCCGTCGTAACTCGAGAAGACCTGCCGCAACTCGAGAAAATCCAGGAGGTTCTCCCCTCCAGGCGAGATGAGGCCCATTTCCGCTGAGGCGTCTCGAGGCTGATCACACCTCACCTCTGGAACTTCGAAAGGGTCCTTCACACCCTTGGTGCAAATCAAGAAGTTCCCCGACATACCCGTCTCCACTCGAGAGGAATCTCGAGGGTCCCGCCCACATTCAGAGGAGCCCCGTTTCCGCCTCGTAGCTCGAGATGAGGGATCCTTTCCCTGCTTCGTCGGGAAAGAGTTCCCGGCCTTCCCGTCGCATCTCAAGAGGAGGCCCTCTCAACAGGAATGGCGAGAGGAACTCCAGGGTCGTGCCACCATTCCAAGAGTCCCCCAGATGTCTCAGTCCATTCCAGAGGAACCTCTTTTCCCTTCACTGGCTCGTATTTCACGCCGAGGATCGACTCACACCAAGGTGGCACGTGGCACAGCCCTGTGGGAAAGCCTCGTGGGAAAGCCTCGAGGGACAGCCTCGAGGGAAAGCCACAGATCCCTTGATCCACGTGACAGGAAGCGTGACACTACTGCTGCAGCTCGGGAGGAAAGCGCACGTGCATGCCCCCACTCGAGACGAGGCCTGACTCCCCTGGGGAGACTCAGAAGCACCCCAAGATCCATGGCAACACTGGAGAGGAATCCTCAGGTTCCGGCCCCGACTCCACACAAGGACTGAGGCCCCGGCATGGACGGGAGAGGAATCCCGAGAGGTCCCCTAGCATCTCGCATGGGGACTGGCCTTTCCTGAGGCCACCAGAGCGGGTCCCTGAGGTCCCCATCGTAACTCGAGAAGACCTGCCGCAACTCGAGAAAATCCAGGAGGTTCTCCCCTCCAGGCGAGATGAGGCCCATTTCCGCTGAGGCCTCTCGAGGCTGATCACACCTCACCTCTGGAACTTCGAAAGGCTCCTTCACACCCTTGGTGCAAATCAAGAAGTTCCCCGACATACCCGTCTCCACTCGAGAGGAATCACGAGGGTCCCGCCCACATCCAGAGGAGCCCCGTTTCCGCCTCGTAGCTCGAGATGAGGGATCCTTTCCCTGCTTCGTCGGGAAAGAGTTCCCGGCGTTCCCGTCGCATCTCAAGAGGAGGCCCTCTCAACAGTAACGGCGAGAGGAACTCCAGGGTCGTGCCACCATTCCAAGAGTCCCCCAGATGTCTCAGTCCATTCCAGAGGAACCTCTTTTCCCTTCACCGGCTCGTCTTTCACGCCGAGGATCGACTCACACCAAGGTGGCACGTGGCACAGCCCTGTGGGAAAGCCTCGTGTGAAAGCCTCGAGGGACAGCCTCGAGGGAAAGCCACAGATCCCTTGATCCACGTGACAGGAAGCGTGACACTACTGCTGCAGCTCGGGAGGAAAGCGCACGTGCATGCTCCCACTCGAGACGAGGCCTGACTCCCCTGGGGAGACTCAGAAGCACCCCAAGATCCATGGCAACACTGGAGAGGAATCCTCAGGTTCCGGCCCCGACTCCACACAAGGACTGAGGCCCCGGCATGGACGGGAGAGGAATCCCGAGAGGTCCCCTAGCATCTCGCATGGGGACTGGCCTTTCTTGAGGCCACCAGAGAGGGTCCCTGAGGTCCCCGTCGTAACTCGAGAAGACCTGCCGCAACTCGAGAAAATCCAGGAGGTTCTCCCCTCCAGGCGAGATGAGGCCCATTTCCGCTGAGGCGTCTCGAGGCTGATCACACCTCCCCTCTGGAACTTCGAAAGGGTCCTTCACACCCTTGGTGCAAATCAAGAAGTTCCCCGACATACCCGTCTCCACTCGAGAGGAATCACGAGGGTCCCGCCCACATCCAGAGGAGCCCCGTTTCCGCCTCGTAGCTCGAGATGAGGGATCCTTTCCCTGCTTCGTCGGGAAAGAGTTCCCGGCGTTCCCGTCGCATCTCAAGAGGAGGCCCTCTCTACAGGAACGGCGAGAGGAACTCCAGGGTCGTGCCACCATTCCAAGAGTCCCCCAGATGTCTCAGTCCATTCCAGAGGAACCTCTTTTCCCTTCACCGGCTCGTCTTTCACGCCGAGGATCGACTCACACCAAGGTGGCACTTGCTACAGCCCTGTGGGAAAGCCTCGTGGGAAAGCCTCGAGGGACAGCCTCGAGGGAAAGCCACAGATCCCTTGATCCACGTGACAGGAAGCGTGACACTACTGCTGCAGCTCGGGAGGAAAGCGCACGTGCATGCCCCCACTCGAGACGAGGCCTGACTCCCCTGGGGAGACTCAGAAGCACCCCAAGATCCATGGCAACACTAGAGAGGAATCCTCAGGTTCCGGCCCCGACTCCACACAAGGACTGAGGCCCCGGCATGGACGGGAGAGGAATCCCGAGAGGTCCCCTAGCAACTCGCTTGGGGACTGGCCTTTCCTGAGGCCACCAGAGCGGGTCCCTGAGGTCCCCGTCGTAACTCGAGAAGGCCTGCTGCAACTCGAGAAAATCCAGGAGGTTCTCCCCTCCAGGCGAGATGAGGCCCATTTACGCTGAGGCGTCTCGAGGCTGATCACACCTCACCTCTGGAACTTCGAAAGGGTCCTTCACACCCTTGCTGCAAATCAAGAAGTTCCCCGACCTAGCCGTCTCCACTCGAGAGGAATCACGAGGGTCCCGCCCACATCCAGAGGAGCCCCGTTTCCGCCTCGTAGCTCGAGATGAGGGATCCTTTCCCTGCTTCGTCGGGAAAGAGTTCCCGGCGTTCCCGTCGCATCTCAAGAGGAGGCCCTCTCTACAGGAACGGCGAGAGGAACTCCAGGGTCGTGCCACCATTCCAAGAGTCCCCCAGATGTCTCAGTCCATTCCAGAGGAACCTCTTTTCCCTTCACCGGCTCGTCTTTCACGCCGAGGATCGACTCACACCAAGGTGGCACGTGCTACAGCCCTGTGGGAAAGCCTCGTGGGAAAGCCTCGAGGGACAGCCTCGAGGGAAAGCCACAGATCCCTTGATCCACGTGACAGGAAGCGTGACACTACTGCTGCAGCTCGGGAGGAAAGCGCACGTGCATGCCCCCACTCGAGACGAGCCCTGACTTCCCTGGGGAGACTCAGAAGCACCCCAAGATCCATGGCAACACTGGAGAGGAATCCTCAGGTTCCGGCCCCGACTCCACACAAGGACTGAGGCCCCGGCATGGACGGGAGAGGAATCCCGAGAGGTCCCCTAGCAACTCGCTTGGGGACTGGCCTTTCCTGAGGCCACCAGAGCGGGTCCCTGAGGTCCCCGTCGTAACTCGAGAAGACCTGCCGCAACTCGAGAAAATCCAGGAGGTTCTCCCCTCCAGGCGAGATGAGGCCCATTTCCGCTGAGGCGTCTCGAGGCTGATCACACCTCCCCTCTGGAACTTCGAAAGGGTCCTTCACACCCTTGCTGCAAATCAAGAAGTTCCCCGACCTAGCCGTCTCCACTCGAGAGGAATCACGAGGGTCCCGCCCACATCCAGAGGAGCCCCGTTTCCGCCTCGTAGCTCGAGATGAGGGATCCTTTCCCTGCTTCGTCGGAAAAGAGTTCCCGGCGTTCCCGTCGCATCTCAAGAGGAGGCCCTCTCTACAGGAACGGCGAGAGGAACTCCAGGGTCGTGCCACCATTCCAAGAGTCCCCCAGATGTCTCAGTCCATTCCAGAGGAACCTCTTTTCCCTTCACCGGCTCGTCTTTCACGCCGAGGATCGACTCACACCAAGGTGGCACGTGCTACAACCCTGTGGGAAAGCCTCGTGGGAAAGCCTCGAGGGACAGCCTCGAGGGAAAGCCACAGATCCCTTGATCCACGTGACAGGAAGCGTGACACTACTGCTGCAGCTCGGGAGGAAAGCGCACGTGCATGCCCCCACTCGAGACGAGCCCTGACTTCCCTGGGGAGACTCAGAAGCACCCCAAGATCCATGGCAACACTGGAGAGGAATCCTCAGGTTCCGGCCCCGACTCCTCACAAGGACTGAGGCCCCGGCATGGACGGGAGAGGAATCCCGAGAGGTCCCCTAGCAACTCGCTTGGGGACTGGCCTTTCCTGAGGCCACCAGAGCGGGTCCCTGAGGTCCCCGTCGTAACTCGAGAAGACCTGCCGCAACTCGAGAAAATCCAGGAGGTTCTCCCCTCCAGGCGAGATGAGGCCCATTTCCGCTGAGGCGTCTCGAGGCTGATCACACCTCCCCTCTGGAACTTCGAAAGGGTCCTTCACACCCTTGCTGCAAATCAAGAAGTTCCCCGACCTAGCCGTCTCCACTCGAGAGGAATCACGAGGGTCCCGCCCACATCCAGAGGAGCCCCGTTTCCGCCTCGTAGCTCGAGATGAGGGATCCTTTCCCTGCTTCGTCGGAAAAGAGTTCCCGGCGTTCCCGTCGCATCTCAAGAGGAGGCCCTCTCTACAGGAACGGCGAGAGGAACTCCAGGGTCGTGCCACCATTCCAAGAGTCCCCCAGATGTCTCAGTCCATTCCAGAGGAACCTCTTTTCCCTTCACCGGCTCGTCTTTCACGCCGAGGATCGACTCACACCAATGTGGCACGTGGCACAGCCCTGTGGGAAAGCCTCGTGGGAAAGCCTCGAGGGACAGCCTCGAGGGAAAGCCACAGATCCCTTGATCCACGTGACAGGAAACGTGACACTACTGCTGCAACTCGGGAGGAAAGCGCACGTGCATGCCCCCACTCGAGACGAGGCCTGACTCCCCTGGGGAGACTCAGAAGCACCCCAAGATCCATGGCAACACTGGAGAGGAATCCTCAGGTTCCGGCCCTGACTCCACACAAGGACTGAGGCCCCGGCATGGACGGGAGAGGAATCCCGAGAGGTCCCCTAGCAACTCGCATGGGGACTGGCCTTTCCTGAGGCCACCAGAGCGGGTCCCTGAGGTCCCCGTCGTAACTCGAGAAGACCTGCCGCAACTCGAGAAAATCCAGGAGGTTCTCCCCTCCAGGCGAGATGAGGCCCATTTACGCTGAGGCGTCTCGAGGCTGATCACACCTCCCCTCTGGAACTTCGAAAGGGTCCTTCACACCCTTGGTGCAAATCAAGAAGTTCCCCGACATACCCGTCTCCACTCGAGAGGAATCACGAGGGTCCCGCCCACATCCAGAGGAGCCCCGTTTCCGCCTCGTAGCTCGAGATGAGGGATCCTTTCCCTGCTTCGTCGGGAAAGAGTTCCCGGCGTTCCCGTCGCATCTCAAGAGGAGGCCCTCTCTACAGGAACGGCGAGAGGAACTCCAGGGTCGTGCCACCATTCCAAGAGTCCCCCAGATGTCTCAGTCCATTCCAGAGGAACCTCTTTTCCCTTCACCGGCTCGTCTTTCACGCCGAGGATCGACTCACACCAAGGTGGCACGTGCTACAGCCCTGTGGGAAAGCCTCGTGGGAAAGCCTCGAGGGACAGCCTCGAGGGAAAGCCACAGATCCCTTGATCCACGTGACAGGAAGCGTGACACTACTGCTGCAGCTCGGGAGGAAAGCGCACGTGCATGCCCCCACTCGAGACGAGCCCTGACTTCCCTGGGGAGACTCAGAAGCACCCCAAGATCCATGGCAACACTGGAGAGGAATCCTCAGGTTCCGGCCCCGACTCCTCACAAGGACTGAGGCCCCGGCATGGACGGGAGAGGAATCCCGAGAGGTCCCCTAGCAACTCGCTTGGGGACTGGCCTTTCCTGAGGCCACCAGAGCGGGTCCCTGAGGTCCCCGTCGTAACTCGAGAAGACCTGCCGCAACTCGAGAAAATCCAGGAGGTTCTCCCCTCCAGGCGAGATGAGGCCCATTTCCGCTGAGGCGTCTCGAGGCTGATCACACCTCACCTCTGGAACTTCGAAAGGGTCCTTCACACCCTTGGTGCAAATCAAGAAGTTCCCCGACATACCCGTCTCCACTCGAGAGGAATCTCGAGGGTCCCGCCCACATCCAGAGGAGCCCCGTTTCCGCCTCGTAGCTCGAGATGAGGGATCCTTTCCCTGCTTCGTCGGGAAAGAGTTCCCGGCCTTCCCGTCGCATCTCAAGAGGAGGCCCTCTCAACAGGAATGGCGAGAGGAACTCCAGGGTCGTGCCACCATTCCAAGAGTCCCCCAGATGTCTCAGTCCATTCCAGAGGAACCTCTTTTCCCTTCACTGGCTCGTATTTCACGCCGAGGATCGACTCACACCAAGGTGGCACGTGGCACAGGCCTGTGGGAAAGCCTCGTGTGAAAGCCTCGAGGGACAGCCTCGAGGGAAAGCCACAGATCCCTTGATCCACGTGACAGGAAGCGTGACACTACTGCTGCAGCTCGGGAGGAAAGCGCACGTGCATGCTCCCACTCGAGACGAGGCCTGACTCCCCTGGGGAGACTCAGAAGCACCCCAAGATCCATGGCAACACTGGAGAGGAATCCTCAGGTTCCGGCCCCGACTCCACACAAGGACTGAGGCCCCGGCATGGACGGGAGAGGAATCCCGAGAGGTCCCCTAGCAACTCGCATGGGGACTGGCCTTTCCTGAGGCCACCAGAGCGGGTCCCTGAGGTCCCCGTCGTAACTCGAGAAGACCTGCCGCAACTCGAGAAAATCCAGGAGGTTCTCCCCTCCAGGCGAGATGAGGCCCATTTCCGCTGAGGCGTCTCGAGGCTGATCACACCTCCCCTCTGGAACTTCGAAAGGGTCCTTCACACCCTTGGTGCAAATCAAGAAGTTCCCCGACATACCCGTCTCCACTCGAGAGGAATCACGAGGGTCCCGCCCACATCCAGAGGAGCCCCGTTTCCGCCTCGTAGCTCGAGATGAGGGATCCTTTCCCTGCTTCGTCGGGAAAGAGTTCCCGGCGTTCCCGTCGCATCTCAAGAGGAGGCCCTCTCTACAGGAACGGCGAGAGGAACTCCAGGGTCGTGCCACCATTCCAAGAGTCCCCCAGATGTCTCAGTCCATTCCAGAGGAACCTCTTTTCCCTTCACCGGCTCGTCTTTCACGCCGAGGATCGACTCACACCAAGGTGGCACTTGCTACAGCCCTGTGGGAAAGCCTCGTGGGAAAGCCTCGAGGGACAGCCTCGAGGGAAAGCCACAGATCCCTTGATCCACGTGACAGGAAGCGTGACACTACTGCTGCAGCTCGGGAGGAAAGCGCACGTGCATGCCCCCACTCGAGACGAGGCCTGACTCCCCTGGGGAGACTCAGAAGCACCCCAAGATCCATGGCAACACTAGAGAGGAATCCTCAGGTTCCGGCCCCGACTCCACACAAGGACTGAGGCCCCGGCATGGACGGGAGAGGAATCCCGAGAGGTCCCCTAGCAACTCGCTTGGGGACTGGCCTTTCCTGAGGCCACCAGAGCGGGTCCCTGAGGTCCCCGTCGTAACTCGAGAACGCCTGCCGCAACTCGAGAAAATCCAGGAGGTTCTCCCCTCCAGGCGAGATGAGGCCCATTTACGCTGAGGCGTCTCGAGGCTGATCACACCTCACCTCTGGAACTTCGAAAGGGTCCTTCACACCCTTGCTGCAAATCAAGAAGTTCCCCGACCTAGCCGTCTCCACTCGAGAGGAATCACGAGGGTCCCGCCCACATCCAGAGGAGCCCCGTTTCCACCTGGTAGCTCGAGATGAGGGATCCTTTCCCTGCTTCGTCGGGAAAGAGTTCCCGGCGTTCCCGTCGCATCTCAAGAGGAGGCCCTCTCTACAGGAACGGCGAGAGGAACTCCAGGGTCGTGCCACCATTCCAAGAGTCCCCCAGATGTCTCAGTCCATTCCAGAGGAACCTCTTTTCCCTTCACCGGCTCGTCTTTCACGCCGAGGATCGACTCACACCAAGGTGGCACGTGCTACAGCCCTGTGGGAAAGCCTCGTGGGAAAGCCTCGAGGGACAGCCTCGAGGGAAAGCCACAGATCCCTTGATCCACGTGACAGGAAGCGTGACACTACTGCTGCAGCTCGGGAGGAAAGCGCACGTGCATGCCCCCACTCGAGACGAGCCCTGACTTCCCTGGGGAGACTCAGAAGCACCCCAAGATCCATGGCAACACTGGAGAGGAATCCTCAGGTTCCGGCCCCGACTCCACACAAGGACTGAGGCCCCGGCATGGACGGGAGAGGAATCCCGAGAGGTCCCCTAGCAACTCGCTTGGGGACTGGCCTTTCCTGAGGCCACCAGAGCGGGTCCCTGAGGTCCCCGTCGTAACTCGAGAAGATCTGCCGCAACTCGAGAAAATCCAGGAGGTTCTCCCCTCCAGGCGAGATGAGGCCCATTTCCGCTGAGGCGTCTCGAGGCTGATCACACCTCCCCTCTGGAACTTCGAAAGGGTCCTTCACACCCTTGCTGCAAATCAAGAAGTTCCCCGACCTAGCCGTCTCCACTCGAGAGGAATCACGAGGGTCCCGCCCACATCCAGAGGAGTCCCGTTTCCGCCTCGTAGCTCGAGATGAGGGATCCTTTCCCTGCTTCGTCGGAAAAGAGTTCCCGGCGTTCCCGTCGCATCTCAAGAGGAGGCCCTCTCTACAGGAACGGCGAGAGGAACTCCAGGGTCGTGCCACCATTCCAAGAGTCCCCCAGATGTCTCAGTCCATTCCAGAGGAACCTCTTTTCCCTTCACCGGCTCGTCTTTCACGCCGAGGATCGACTCACACCAAGGTGGCACGTGCTACAGCCCTGTGGGAAAGCCTCGTGGGAAAGCCTCGAGGGACAGCCTCGAGGGAAAGCCACAGATCCCTTGATCCACGTGACAGGAAGCGTGACACTACTGCTGCAGCTCGGGAGGAAAGCGCACGTGCATGCCCCCACTCGAGACGAGCCCTGACTTCCCTGGGGAGACTCAGAAGCACCCCCAAGATCCATGGCAACACTGGAGAGGAATCCTCAGGTTCCGGCCCCGACTCCTCACAAGGACTGAGGCCCCGGCATGGACGGGAGAGGAATCCCGAGAGGTCCCCTAGCAACTCGCTTGGGGACTGGCCTTTCCTGAGGCCACCAGAGCGGGTCCCTGAGGTCCCCGTCGTAACTCGAGAAGACCTGCCGCAACTCGAGAAAATCCAGGAGGTTCTCCCCTCCAGGCGAGATGAGGCCCATTTCCGCTGAGGCGTCTCGAGGCTGATCACACCTCCCCTCTGGAACTTCGAAAGGGTCCTTCACACCCTTGCTGCAAATCAAGAAGTTCCCCGACCTAGCCGTCTCCACTCGAGAGGAATCACGAGGGTCCCGCCCACATCCAGAGGAGCCCCGTTTCCGCCTCGTAGCTCGAGATGAGGGATCCTTTCCCTGCTTCGTCGGAAAAGAGTTCCCGGCGTTCCCGTCGCATCTCAAGAGGAGGCCCTCTCTACAGGAACGGCGAGAGGAACTCCAGGGTCGTGCCACCATTCCAAGAGTCCCCCAGATGTCTCAGTCCATTCCAGAGGAACCTCTTTTCCCTTCACCGGCTCGTCTTTCACGCCGAGGATCGACTCACACCAATGTGGCACGTGGCACAGCCCTGTGGGAAAGCCTCGTGGGAAAGCCTCGAGGGACAGCCTCGAGGGAAAGCCACAGATCCCTTGATCCACGTGACAGGAAACGTGACACTACTGCTGCAACTCGGGAGGAAAGCGCACGTGCATGCCCCCACTCGAGACGAGGCCTGACTCCCCTGGGGAGACTCAGAAGCACCCCAAGATCCATGGCAACACTGGAGAGGAATCCTCAGGTTCCGGCCCCGACTCCACACAAGGACTGAGGCCCCGGCATGGACGGGAGAGGAATCCCGAGAGGTCCCCTAGCAACTCGCATGGGGACTGGCCTTTCCTGAGGCCACCAGAGCGGGTCCCTGAGGTCCCCGTCGTAACTCGAGAAGACCTGCCGCAACTCGAGAAAATCCAGGAGGTTCTCCCCTCCAGGCGAGATGAGGCCCATTTCCGCTGAGGCGTCTCGAGGCTGATCACACCTCCCCTCTGGAACTTCGAAAGGGTCCTTCACACCCTTGGTGCAAATCAAGAAGTTCCCCGACATACCCGTCTCCACTCGAGAGGAATCACGAGGGTCCCGCCCACATCCAGAGGAGCCCCGTTTCCGCCTCGTAGCTCGAGATGAGGGATCCTTTCCCTGCTTCGTCGGGAAAGAGTTCCCGGCGTTCCCGTCGCATCTCAAGAGGAGGCCCTCTCTACAGGAACGGCGAGAGGAACTCCAGGGTCGTGCCACCATTCCAAGAGTCCCCCAGATGTCTCAGTCCATTCCAGAGGAACCTCTTTTCCCTTCACCGGCTCGTCTTTCACGCCGAGGATCGACTCACACCAAGGTGGCACGTGCTACAGCCCTGTGGGAAAGCCTCGTGGGAAAGCCTCGACAGACAGCCTCGAGGGAAAGCCACAGATCCCTTGATCCACGTGACAGGAAGCGTGACACTACTGCTGCAGCTCGGGAGGAAAGCGCACGTGCATGCCCCCACTCGAGACGAGGCCTGACTTCCCTGGGGAGACTCAGAAGCACCCCAAGATCAATGGCAACACTGGAGAGGAATCCTCAGGTTCCGGCCCCGACTCCACACAAGGACTGAGGCCCCGGCATGGACGGGAGAGGAATCCCGAGAGGTCCCCTAGCAACTCGCTTGGGGACTGGCCTTTCCTGAGGCCACCAGAGCGGGTCCCTGAGGTCCCCGTCGTAACTCGAGAAGACCTGCTGCAACTCGAGAAAATCCAGGAGGTTCTCCCCTCCAGGCGAGATGAGGCCCATTTCCGCTGAGGCGTCTCGAGGCTGATCACACCTCCCCTCTGGAACTTCGAAAGGGTCCTTCACACCCTTGCTGCAAATCAAGAAGTTCCCCGACCTAGCCGTCTCCACTCGACAGGAATCACGAGGGTCCCGCCCACATCCAGAGGAGCCCCGTTTCCGCCTCGTAGCTCGAGATGAGGGATCCTTTCCCTGCTTCGTCGGAAAAGAGTTCCCGGCGTTCCCGTCGCATCTCAAGAGGAGGCCCTCTCTACAGGAACGGCGAGAGGAACTCCAGGGTCGTGCCACCATTCCAAGAGTCCCCCAGATGTCTCAGTCCATTCCAGAGGAACCTCTTTTCCCTTCACCGGCTCGTCTTTCACGCCGAGGATCGACTCACACCAATGTGGCACGTGGCACAGCCCTGTGGGAAAGCCTCGTGGGAAAGCCTCGAGGGACAGCCTCGAGGGAAAGCCACAGATCCCTTGATCCACGTGACAGGAAACGTAGACATTACTGCTGCAGCTCGGGAGGAAAGCGCACGTGCATGCCCCCACTCGAGACGAGGCCTGACTCCCCTGGGGAGACTCAGAAGCACCCCAAGATCCATGGCAACACTGGAGAGGAATCCTCAGGTTCCGGCCCCGACTCCACACAAGGACTGAGGCCCCGGCATGGACGGGAGAGGAATCCCGAGAGGTCCCCTAGCAACTCGCATGGGGACTGGCCTTTCCTGAGGCCACCAGAGCGGGTCCCTGAGGTCCCCGTCGTAACTCGAGAAGACCTGCCGCAACTCGAGAAAATCCAGGAGGTTCTCCCCTCCAGGCGAGATGAGGCCCATTTCCGCTGAGGCGTCTCGAGGCTGATCACACCTCACCTCTGGAACTTCGAAAGGGTCCTTCACACCCTTGGTGCAAATCAAGAAGTTCCCCGACATACCCGTCTCCACTCGAGAGGAATCACGAGGGTCCCGCCCACATCCAGAGGAGCCCCGTTTCCGCCTCGTAGCTCGAGATGAGGGATCCTTTCCCTGCTTCGTCGGGAAAGAGTTCCCGGCGTTCCCGTCGCATCTCAAGAGGAGGCCCTCTCTACAGGAACGGCGAGAGGAACTCCAGGGTCGTGCCACCATTCCAAGAGTCCCCCAGATGTCTCAGTCCATTCCAGAGGAACCTCTTTTCCCTTCACCGGCTCGTCTTTCACGCCGAGGATCGACTCACACCAAGGTGGCACGTGCTACAGCCCTGTGGGAAAGCCTCGTGGGAAAGCCTCGACGGACAGCCTCGAGGGAAAGCCACAGATCCCTTGATCCACGTGACAGGAAGCGTGACACTACTGCTGCAGCTCGGGAGGAAAGCGCACGTGCATGCCCCCACTCGAGACGAGGCCTGACTTCCCTGGGGAGACTCAGAAGCACCCCAAGATCAATGGCAACACTGGAGAGGAATCATCAGGTTCCGGCCCCGACTCCACACAAGGACTGAGGCCCCGGCATGGACGGGAGAGGAATCCCGAGAGGTCCCCTAGCAACTCGCTTGGGGACTGGCCTTTCCTGAGGCCACCAGAGCTGGTCCCTGAGGTCCCCGTCGTAACTCGAGAAGACCTGCCGCAACTCGAGAAAATCCAGGAGGTTCTCCCCTCCAGGCGAGATGAGGCCCATTTCCGCTGAGGCGTCTCGAGGCTGATCACACCTCCCCTCTGGAATTTCGAAAGGGTCCTTCACACCCTTGGTGCAAATCAAGAAGTTCCCCGACATACCCGTCTCCACTCGAGAGGAATCTCGAGGGTCCCGCCCACATCCAGAGGAGCCCCGTTTCCGCCTCGTAGCTCGAGATGAGGGATCCTTTCCCTGCTTCGTCGGGAAAGAGTTCCCGGCCTTCCCGTCGCATCTCAAGAGGAGGCCCTCTCAACAGGAACGGCGAGAGGAACTCCAGGGTCGTGCCACCATTCCAAGAGTCCCCCAGATGTCTCAGTCCATTCCAGAGGAACCTCTTTTCCCTTCACCGGCTCGTCTTTCACGCCGAGGATCGACTCACACCAAGGTGGCACGTGCTACAGCCCTGTGGGAAAGCCTCGTGGGAAAGCCTCGAGGGACAGCCTCGAGCGAAAGCCACAGATCCCTTTATCCACGTGACAGGAAGGGTGACACTACTGCTGCAGCTCGGGAGGAAAGCGCACGTGCATGCCCCCACTCGAGACGAGGCCTGACTCCCCTGGGGAGACTCAGAAGCACCCCAAGATCCATGGCAACACTGGAGAGGAATCCTCAGGTTCCGGCCCCGACTCCACACAAGGACTGAGGCCCCGGCATGGACGGGAGAGGAATCCCGAGAGGTCCCCTAGCAACTCGCATGGGGACTGGCCTTTCCTGAGGCCACCAGAGCGGGTCCCTGAGGTCCCCGTCGTAACTCGAGAAGACCTGCCGCAACTCGAGAAAATCCAGGAGGTTCTCCCCTCCAGGCGAGATGAGGCCCATTTCCGCTGAGGCGTCTCGAGGCTGATCACACCTCCCCTCTGGAATTTCGAAAGGGTCCTTCACACCCTTGGTGCAAATCAAGAAGTTCCCCGACATACCCGTCTCCACTCGAGAGGAATCTCGAGGGTCCCGCCCACATCCAGAGGAGCCCCGTTTCCGCCTCGTAGCTCGAGATGAGGGATCCTTTCCCTGCTTCGTCGGGAAAGAGTTCCCGGCCTTCCCGTCGCATCTCAAGAGGAGGCCCTCTCAACAGGAACGGCGAGAGGAACTCCAGGGTCGTGCCACCATTCCAAGAGTCCCCCAGATGTCTGAGTCCATTCCAGAGGAACCTCTTTTCCCTTCACCGGCTCGTCTTTCACGCCGAGGATCGACTCACACCAAGGTGGCACGTGCTACAGCCCTGTGGGAAAGCCTCGTGGGAAAGCCTCGAGGGACAGCCTCGAGCGAAAGCCACAGATCCCTTTATCCACGTGACAGGAAGGGTGACACTACTGCTGCAGCTCGGGAGGAAAGCGCACGTGCATGCCCCCACTCGAGACGAGGCCTGACTCCCCTGGGGAGACTCAGAAGCACCCCAAGATCCATGGCAACACTGGAGAGGAATCCTCAGGTTCCGGCCCGACTCCACACAAGGACTGAGGCCCCGGCATGGACGGGAGAGGAATCCCGAGAGGTCCCCTAGCAACTCGCATGGGGACTGGCCTTTCCTGAGGCCACCAGAGCGGGTCCCTGAGGTCCCCGTCGTAACTCGAGAAGACCTGCCGCAACTCGAGAAAATCCAGGAGGTTCTCCCCTCCAGGCGAGATGAGGCCCATTTCCGCTGAGGCGTCTCGAGGCTGATCACACCTCCCCTCTGGAACTTCGAAAGGGTCCTTCACACCCTTGGTGCAAATCAAGAAGTTCCCCGACATACCCGTCTCCACTCGAGAGGAATCACGAGGGTCCCGCCCACATCCAGAGGAGCCCCGTTTCCGCCTCGTAGCTCGAGATGAGGGATCCTTTCCCTGCTTCGTCGGGAAAGAGTTCCCGGCGTTCCCGTCGCATCTCAAGAGGAGGCCCTCTCTACAGGAACGGCGAGAGGAACTCCAGGGTCGTGCCACCATTCCAAGAGTCCCCCAGATGTCTCAGTCCATTCCAGAGGAACCTCTTTTCCCTTCACCGGCTCGTCTTTCACGCCGAGGATCGACTCACACCAAGGTGGCACGTGCTACAGCCCTGTGGGAAAGCCTCGTGGGAAAGCCTCGACGGACAGCCTCGAGGGAAAGCCACAGATCCCTTGATCCACGTGACAGGAAGCGTGACACTACTGCTGCAGCTCGGGAGGAAAGCGCACGTGCATGCCCCCACTCGAGACGAGGCCTGACTTCCCTGGGGAGACTCAGAAGCACCCCAAGATCAATGGCAACACTGGAGAGGAATCCTCAGGTTCCGGCCCCGACTCCACACAAGGACTGAGGCCCCGGCATGGACGGGAGAGGAATCCCGAGAGGTCCCCTAGCAACTCGCTTGGGGACTGGCCTTTCCTGAGGCCACCAGAGCTGGTCCCTGAGGTCCCCGTCGTAACTCGAGAAGACCTGCCGCAACTCGAGAAAATCCAGGAGGTTCTCCCCTCCAGGCGAGATGAGGCCCATTTCCGCTGAGGCGTCTCGAGGCTGATCACACCTCCCCTCTGGAACTTCGAAAGGGTCCTTCACACCCTTGGTGCAAATCAAGAAGTTCCCCGACATACCCGTCTCCACTCGAGAGGAATCTCGAGGGTCCCGCCCACATCCAGAGGAGCCCCGTTTCCGCCTCGTAGCTCGAGATGAGGGATCCTTTCCCTGCTTCGTCGGGAAAGAGTTCCCGGCCTTCCCGTCGCATCTCAAGAGGAGGCCCTCTCTACAGGAACGGCGAGAGGAACTCCAGGGTCGTGCCACCATTCCAAGAGTCCCCCAGATGTCTCAGTCCATTCCAGAGGAACCTCTTTTCCCTTCACCGGCTCGTCTTTCACGCCGAGGATCGACTCACACCAATGTGGCACGTGGCACAGCCCTGTGGGAAAGCCTCGTGGGAAAGCCTCGAGGGACAGCCTCGAGGGAAAGCCACAGATCCCTTGATCCACGTGACAGGAAACGTGACACTACTGCTGCAGCTCGGGAGGAAAGCGCACGTGCATGCCCCCACTCGAGACGAGGCCTGACTCCCCTGGGGAGACTCAGAAGCACCCCAAGATCCATGGCAACACTGGAGAGGAATCCTCAGGTTCCGGCCCCGACTCCACACAAGGACTGAGGCCCCGGCATGGACGGGAGAGGAATCCCGAGAGGTCCCCTAGCAACTCGCTTGGGGACTGGCCTTTCGTGAGGCCACCAGAGCGGGTCCCTGAGGTCCCCGTCGTAACTCGAGAAGACCTGCCGCAACTCGAGAAAATCCAGGAGGTTCTCCCCTCCAGGCGAGATGAGGCCCATTTCCGCTGAGGCGTCTCGAGGCTGATCACACCTCACCTCTGGAACTTCGAAAGGGTCCTTCACACCCTTGGTGCAAATCAAGAAGTTCCCCGACATACCCGTCTCCACTCGAGAGGAATCTCGAGGGTCCCGCCCACATCCAGAGGAGCCCCGTTTCCGCCTCGTAGCTC
>NW_026292079.1:0-25177 GCF_023091745.1 Budorcas taxicolor | reverse complement strand
TAAGTTAAATTAATCACATAAACATATGAACATATGTTTCACTTTTCTTTCAATTAATACATACTTGCATGTTTAGACCACTACCCACATTCCGAGGATACCCTGGCTGATAGCTAACATGCGCTCTGATACCACTTAAATGTCACGCCCCAACTCGACCCCACCTATGATCAGTCAGGACGGAACGGAATTTCGGCAGTATACGATAGAAATTAGGACACCGAGGCTCTAAACCAACCTCTTTAGAACATCATACATCAAACTCCATAAACAATCCCAACAATCAACTCCTCAATTAAATTAACAACATACAACACCAACCATATTATACAATAAATCATTCTTCAACAATCCATTCATAGTTATACGCCTCCGTTCCAACTTAGTACATAGGCTATACATACATTTCAAAATATGTTAAAACCAACTTAGTAATCTAATCATGATCAAAATAAAGACTACTAAATCATCATACTTATGTCTTTATATTAAGATATATTTACAATACATCATATTATAACAACTACAACAATCTCATGGCAAAGATTCCTGCACATAAGACTCATCCACGTAAGGCACATTTTCCCCTTCTGGAGGCACATACCCGTAATCTTGCTCAAGGACACCTGTAAGCATGCAATAATAGAGAGTGAGCTTATATAAAACAAGCTCAGTGAGGATCCGATAGAGTTTGTAACAGTATTTACTATACTCCTTGGACATGATCCTTTTGAGCAGTAAACACAACATAAAACATCAATAACAATATAAACACATAACTATAATGACCAATCAATAAAGGATACTCTAGTTGGTGTAGCTCCAAACGCCATCACAATCTCAACCATTCTTCTTGTAACTCCCCATTACTCACGTACCTGAGGTACCTCACTAGCCTCGCCCTCCATGACACCTCTGTCATGCGAGCTGGAGGTAGTCTTTGGTAGTCATGCCATTATCAACCCGACAGCCCGATGCTGCCCTAGATGTGGCACATGTAACGCCCCGATCCTTCTCGAGACCGGGAGTTCTATCAATCAATCTAATCACAACCCAAAACCAAACCCGGGCATAATTTTTAGGGAAAACAGACGGAGTCTCCCCTGTTTCTAGGAAAAATCAAACCTGCGACAGCATATAAGTGGACCAATACCATGTCCAAACATTCAACCACCTCAAGGCCATCCGTGCCTTGTTCTCAACAAGCAACCACAAGCAAATATACATACATTTTCAAGTACTAGACTATTCTAACTCTTTCTTTAAACAATACAACATGCTTTGAAGTTAAGCTATGCAAACTGATTACATAAACTAGCTTATCAATTCACCTCAAACTACTTAGCTAGATTTAAATTACATTTCTTTTAACAATAAATACATACAACATATAAAAGCATATATATTTACAACTTCAACACTCAAGCCACATAGGCACACAAGACAATTCTTCAGGCACGAACTTTCACGAAATCACGAACTTTCCAGCTAACATGACATTTCCTAAAATGTGGTGGTAAGGAGTGAGTATACACAACACATATACTCAGTGAGGGCGAGACAGATATCGAGTTGGAGAGAAAGAAAGTGTGCAATGCAAATAGACACAGCTAAGCAATAAAATCAATATGAAAGCATTCAATACAAACGACAATATATTAAACATTCAAGAAAGCAATAACACAGCATTCAAGAGCTATACCACACTCTGAAGGCTATGGTTCACTCTTATGAGCAATATACCATTTCAAGAGCGATACATCAATCTCGAGCTTGATGTTGACAACGATGACAATAAGTGCGCAACCACCTTATAACACCAGTTTGGAATACTCTAAGGAGTAACCATCAATTCTACGACCCAAATCTCCCTGGGAGGCAACCCAAGCGAGAAAAGGGAATAGTCACAGAGCTAGAGCAACCAACACTGGCAACCCGAGGCTACCCAGAGAGGGCCCATCACTCACGCGTCGGACACTATGCAATGCAAGACTCGATACAAGGCAATAAACGAGCGATAGCACAACAATACAGATTAAAGACGATAAACGAGATAACAAGCATTTACAATCAAATATATAACAAGAACAATACCAACAAACATTATCAAGCAATAATAAGTATTCTATAGACATTATAAGCATTCTATAGGCATTATAAACATTCTATAAGCATTATACTATGAAAACACACAAAATTCCAAAAATGACCCCAACTTTCAAAACGCTACTACTTTCAAACGAGCCACGAGTTTTGGAAACCGACTTCACCAATCCTTCTAGGTTACCATAAGGCACGTCTAAAGACCACAAAACCCCACTTTACCCTAGAATTCCCACAAAGCCCCGATTTTCTCCTTTGCTCGTTTGAACTACAACTACCTCAACCGATTACCCAACCAATGTCACAACTGCACCAAAAGTGCTTCCATGACCTCCCGAGACAATGCCATCATGCAAAATGATAAAATGCCAAACTTGACCTAAACGACCCCAACTTTCACCAAGGCATTTTTCTCATTTTTTCCATTACGCAACCTAAACAAATCATGCATTTAGGGCATTCTAACATACCTAGCACATTTTTACATCAACAGAAAGCATAACAACGCAACTTCATCATTTCAAGGATTTACTATTGACACATTACTATTCAACTATCAATCTTATATTACAATCTCAAGATTTAACCGCAGAATATGTTAAAAAGCTATAAATACATGTTCTACAATTGCTAGGGAACATTCTTTAAGCCTCAAAATGATTAAAATAACAATATATGGATAAAATCCAAAAATCAAAGTTAATACACAAAATATTCAAATGCGCAAATAAGCATGAAAACCTCACATTAGACGCTCCTAGACGCTAGAAAAAATCTCGTAGGGTGCCTCGGAAACCACCCCGTGCAAGCTCATGCGAAAAATCAAAGATTTGAAGTTGAATTTTCTTTTTTTCTCTCCTTTTATTTTCGGCCCTGCCCTCTTTCTGTTTCAGCTCTGTTTTTTTTTTATTATGTGCTATTTTAGGCTTTAAATAAAATGAAACTCAAGTCAAAAATCAAGGCTTGGTCAATGCTCACTTAAGTTGGTCAAACTAGCCTATTATCATGAATTTTAGAGCTAAAACAAGTAACATAAATCCAATTCTAGTTAAATACAACTAAAATATTAAAACTAAGACACTAAATACTAGTTTTCACTATTTGTTGAGGACTAGAATTCATTTTCTAACTATCGCTCTCGATATGCTATGCACTTTGTGTCAATAGAAGAATAACAATTAAATCTCAAAGAATTTAAGAAAATATAATTTTGAAGAGTAATCATGGTTGAAAATTCACTCCGGCTCAGAGCTACATTCATTTAATTGGAAACCGAGCTTTAAGATGCAAGAAAAATAAAACCGATTACTAAAATAATCAAAACAATCAAGGTAATCAATATTTATTTAAAATAATTAATTTTACTATTTCTAGAATATTTTAAAGAATTATGAAGTTAATATTAAACTACAAATGAAAGTTAATATAAACACGTAGTCAAATACAATTAAACACTAACATTAAGATAACACTTAATTAATCACAAGAAAAGAAATTCAATTGCTATAATTATTAGAAATAGGTAATAATCTTTTAATTAATCAATATATAACTACTAAATGCTTCCAAGAGAAATATTAAATAGTGCAAATTGGTTGATTTAACTAATTTAAACATTTAATCAAATGCAGTCAAGTGCTATTAAATGCATGCCGGGTTCGGGTTATCACATCCTTCCCCCCTTAAAACAATTGCATCCTCTCAATTCTTCTTCCAATAGAACTCTGCATCCACTGAAATTCAACTCTGACTAGTCTTCATTAGATACGGAACAAGTATTTAATCAAGATAACCAATAGGAAAGTTCAAGTAGAAATGCCAAGTGGTAACGCCAATAAAGGCTCAAATGTAGATACCGTACAAGAATCCCGTTGACACGAATACCGAAGAAGAATAAATTCCAACCAGAAACGTCGAGATAATTCCAATAAGGACTAAAGCGAAGATACTGTAGATAAAATCACATCACATATTAATGATACGAGGAATACTGAATGAATACCCTGTAACGCCCCGATCCCTCACGAGACCGGAGGCTCTAATAACCATGCTATTCTCAACCCAACCAAACCCGGTCACAAAATTTTAGGGAAAACGGACAGAGTTTCCCCTGTATTGTGGACATTTCTGAAAACCTGTAAACTCTCAAATGAGATAACCACAAGATAAATGAACTTTTCATAACTAAATATTTAAAGATTCAAGGCCATCCGAGCCTTGAAGCAAACAATAGTTCCAAAACCACACAAGCATGCAAGTAATTTTGTTTACAACATAATCTAATAGCCATGACCTCCTAGGATAACATTAAAACATACTTAGAAGATAAAACATTCTACATTAAGTCATTCACTCCCAAGCATGCAAAGTGAATAAAAGCAGAAACATAAGTTATTACAAGACATAGGTTCTCAAATCTACACTACAACCAACTATCCTTCAACTTCTTACAGCAACCAATATAAAACAAAGCCCTAAGGCCGACAAAATAGATACACAAATACCAAATAGAAACAAGAAGGCACAGCCACCTCAGAACAACACACAGCAACTAGGGCAACTCATCCAACTGCACCACCTGAAACATGTTAGCAAGGTATGAGCAACCACTGTTGCCCAGTGAGGGATATAGTCCCGGGGGCGTGCAATGCAACAGGTAATACAGTTAAACAACAATAAGAATTAGACAATTAAAGAACCAACGATAGCTTAAATAACCCACACATTGAAAGGATACATTTCACATAACCCCCTATACACCAATCTTCACTGGTCTTCATTCACTATCCACGAACCACGAGCATGATCACGATAAACCGGCATAACCCCCAAACACTCCAGTGGGTGTACTCCGGATGTACCCCGATAATCCTACGACCCAACATCCCCTGGCAATCTCCGGACCAGGCGAATGAGGGACTAGGGCACGGAGTTTGAATATCCACCGGCAAGCCCTCTGCCGCCCCAGCCGATATTCAACAACATCCGCCCCTGACACTATGGTTGCGTAACCACGATGCAATGCACTTAACAATGGCAAATTAATAGCAATAATATAAGCATTAACACATAGGAGGATCAACAAAGTAGGTTGACCTCGATGCAATTAGAATAGAAGCAATTATAGAAGCTAATAAGCAGTTTACAAAGGAACATATACAAAATAAGCATAGAATCATACCAAAAGTTCCAAATCAATTTAAAATCACATATAAACACTCAAGAAATCATGCCATGGGGTTTAGAAGTGTGAGTCAACACCGAAATTGCACCTAAACCCCTTTATTTTTCAATCTATTTCTCTTCCAAACCAAGGTTAACGATTCTATTTTCAAAGGAAACTCTCCCAACCTTTTAACTAACCCCCAAGGTAACCTATCGACCCTCTAACTCATTCAAAATGCCTGGGATTACCCCCGAAAGCCCCAAATTCCCTCTTATGGCTTTAAACTACACATACATTGTCCGGGCTTCAAACATGGTATATCAAGGCATCTATAGCACCTAGGTAGCCTAAGGATACTAGAATTGAAGCCCGAATCCACCCGGATTCGAATTAAACCCGAAAGCCCCAAATTAAAGTCGGCTATTTTCCATTTTAAGCGATTTAAGGACAATGCAAGTGCACGGGGCTATTAGGTTACCCTTCACTAGCACCTAAGACATCTATTAGAAGCATTAAATCAAGCTAATTCGAGCAATTACGCAAAACACTTGAAAAAATGTCACTATTCACCCTAAAAATCAAAACTAACGATTCTAACCGTTTAAATTGCGAAACGATGGCTCAAATATGTTCTCTAGCATTCATATACCAATAGCATAGATAACAAATACCAATGGCATTTGATCACATTTTCAACAAATCAAGAAATTGACAACTATTTAGAAATGCAAAAACAAGCCGTGAAATCCCTCACCAATACGCGTAGGAGCACCTAGGAACCTTGCAAACACCCTACACTAGTTGCTCGAGGCTTGGAGAGGCTTGGATTGGAGGCTTGGTGAGCAGAATCTCTTCCTTTCCTCCTAATGCTGCTGTCGGGTTTTCTGCTTCTGTTTTTCAGCTTTTTTTTTTTCTTTTGCATTTTATGAGCTTAAGTGATATATAAAAGGGGCTAAGTTGAGGTGGGGTCATTTGGGTGCTTAAGTGATCTAATATAATGCGCTTATTGAGCTTAAAACGAGCTTAGATAGTAAAATATAGGCTAGCTAATTAATTACCTAAGTTAGTTACGTAACACTATTCATTCAACCACTAAAAACATTTTCTAAACGAGCTCTCCTATCGCCTCTAGCTCAATTGCATATTTTTCTCACTACTTTAATAATTAATATGATTTAATAAAAATGTTAATCGAGTAATAAAATGCAGTTTAAAAATGGAGTGAATAGTAGCCACAAAAGTCAGTTAGCAAAGCACAAAAGCAAATGCACAAACAAGGGATGCAACAGTAAGTAAATGCATGGCTAAATCTCGGGCGTCACATCCTCTCCCCCTTAAAACAAATTGCGTCCACGCAATTCTTCCTCACAAGAGAAACATCTGCATCAACTGAAAACCAACTCCGATTATTCGTCATCAGTTGCCTAAGCAAGAATACCATATACGAATTCTCGCGGAAGCTCATTAAGAAATCGCATTAGTATTGTCTGCGAACCTCACTTAATAAGGCAAAATAAAGGCTCCAATAGAGATGCTACTTTGAAATCCAAAATCAGAATCCCGCTGGCACGAATACCATAGAAGAATAGAATCCCAATTAAGAGCGTAGAGAAAATACCAATAAAAGTTCCGAGCAGGAGTATTGTAAAATAATACCAGATAATAAGGCTAAAAGAATCCCATATACCAATTATTCCGAGAGATGCCGACAAAAGAATACCAAAATAATAGCTGATAAGAAAATACCAAGAATATACTCCAGAGAACTGTCATATAGAAACCCCAAAAGAAGCCATTCATTTCTGACTACTGAGCGTAGAAGAATGCCTTGGAAGAAATCCCAATAACTGAGCTCCGCTTACAAACATTCTCATTCCCGCTAATCCACACAACTTGGAGGGCTTGTTGCTAATCACTTCTCTTCAGGGGGAGGAAGAAGTCTTACTTACCATTTCAACGGGACATGTATGAATGCCAAGATATTACATTTACACATATATGTTTTAAAACTATTATGCAAACATGTTTATATAAGAGTTTATGAAACAGTGTAATCATCAAAGTCATTCAAGCACGACAATCAAGTCCCATCATAACACAACTCAATCAAAGACTTTCAAATGCCACACATTACAAGCAACAGTTCAAGCAATTAACAATTCACGAGGTCAATTTGATGCATAAACCAGCCACTTTACTTCACTTAGCACACATTTAGCACGGTAACACATAATTATATCACATAGGTGCACACATTCAATACAAGACACACAATCACACATACAGGCATACACTTTCAAGACACACTCTTAACAAGCACACACGTAAGGGTTACTACCCGACAGGCCGAGGACCCTGTCCCGGCTTAGAGCTAACTAAGCTCTGATACCACCTGTAACGCCCCGATCCCTCACGAGACCGGAGGCTCTAATAACCATGCTATTCTCAACCCAACCAAACCCGGTCACCAAATTTTAGGGAAAACGGACAGAGTTTCCCCTGTATTGTGGACATTCTGAAAACCTGTAAACTCTCAAATGAGATAACCACAAGATAAATGAACTTTTCATAACTAAAATATTTAAAGATTCAAGGCCATCCGAGCCTTGAAGCAAACAATAGTTCCAAAACCACACAAGCATGCAAGTAATATTGTTTACAACATAATCTAATAGCCATGACCTCCTAGGATAACATTAAAACATACTTAGAAGATAAAACATTCTACATTAAGTCATTCACTTCCCAAGCATACAAAGTGAATAAAAGCAGAAACATAAGTTATTACAAGACATAGGTTCTCAAATCTACACTACAACCAACTATCCTTCAACTTCTTACAGCAACCAATATAAAACAAAGCCCTTAGGCCACAAAATAGATACACAAATACCAAATAGAAACGAGAAGGCACAGCCACCTCAGAACAACACACAGCAACTAGGGCAACTCCCTCCAACTGCACCACCCTGAAACATGTTAGCAAGGTATGAGCAACCACTGTTGCCCAGTGAGGGATATAGTCCCGAGGGCGTGCAATGCAACAGGTAATACAGTTAAACAACAATAACAATTAGACAATTAAAGAACCAACGATAGCTTAAATAACCACACATTTGAAAGGATACATTTCACATAACCCCTATACACGAATCTTCACTGGTCTTCATTCACTATCCACGAACCACGAGCACGATCACGATAAAGCCGGCATAACCCCAAACATTCCAGTGGGTGTACTCCGGATGTACCCCGATAATTCTATGACCCAACATCCCCTGGCAATCTCCGGACCAGGCGAATGAGGGACTAGGGCACGGAGTTTGAATATCCACCGGCAAGCCCTCTGCCGCCCAGCCGATATTCAACACATCTGCCCCTGACACTATGGTTGCGCAACCACGATGCAATGCACTTAACAATGGCAAATTAATAGCAATAATATAAGCATTAACACATAGGAGGATCAACAAAGTAGGTTGACCTCGATGCAATTAGAATAGAAGCAATTATAGAAGCTAATAAGTAGTTTACAAAGGAACATATACAAAATAAGCACAGAATCATACCAAAAGTTCCAAATCAATTTAAAATCACATATAAACACTCAAGAAGTCATACCATGGGTTTAGAAGTGTGAGTCAACCGAAATTGCACCTAAACCCCTTTATTTTTCAAACTATTTATCTTCCAAACCAAGGTTAACGATTCCATTTTCAAAGGAAACTCTCCCAACCTTTTAACTAACCACCAAGGTAACCTCTCGACCCTCTAACTCATTCAAATGCCCGCGATTACCCCGAAAGCCCCAAATTCCCTCTTATGGCTTTAAACTACACATACATTGTCCGGGCTTCAAACAAGGGATATCAAGGCATCTGTAGCACCTAGGTAGCCTAAGGATACTAGAATTGAAGCCCGAATCCACCCGGATTCGCATTAACCCCGAAAGCCCCAAATTAAAGTCGGCTATTTTCCATTTTAAAGCGATTTAAGGACAATGCAAGTGCACGGGGCTATTAGGATTACCTTCACTAGCACCTAAGACATCTATTAGAAGCATTAAATCAAGCTAATTCGAGCAATTACGCAAAACCCTAGAAAAAAATGTCACTATTCACCCTAAAAATCAAACTAACGATTCTAACCATTTAAATTGCGAAACGATGGCTCAAATATGTTCTCTAGCATTCATATACCAATAGCATAGATAACAAATACAGTGGCATTTGATCACATTTTCAACAAATCAAGAAATTGACAACTATTTAGAAAATGCAAAAACAAGCCGTGAAATCCCTCACCAATACGCGTAGGAGCACCTAGGAACCTTGCAAACACCCCTACACTAGTTGCTCAAGGCTTGGAGAGGCTTGGATTGGAGGCTTGGTAAGCAAAAATCTCTTCCTTTCCTCCTAATGCTACTGTCGGGTTTTCTGCTTCTGTTTTTTCAGCTTTTTTTTTTTTTTTTTTGCATTTTATGAGCTTAAGTGATATATAAAAGGGGCTAAGTTGAGGTGGGGTCATTTGGGTGCTTAAGTGATCTAATATAATGCGCTTATTGAGCTTAAAAACGAGCTTAGATAGTAAAATATAGGCTAGCTAATTAATTACCTAAGTTAGTTACGTAACACTATTCATTCAACCACTAAAAACATTTTCTAAACGAGCTCTCCTATCGCCTCTAGCTCAATTGCATATTTTTCTCACTACTTTAATAATTAATATGATTTAATATAAATGTTAATCGAGTAATAAAATGCAGTTTAAAAAGGGAGTGAATAGTAGCCACAAAAGTCAGTTAGCAAAGCACAAAAGCAAATGCGCAAACAAGGGATGCAACAGTAATTAAATGCATGGCTAAATCTCGGGCGTCACATACCCCATACACGAATCTCTAGTAGAAGTTCAACTACTACTGCCCGAGAATCCCCAAGCAAAAAGCCAAATAAAGGCTCAATCAAAGGTTCCATCTAGAGGTCCAAAGAAGTTCCCCGCTGGTCATGAATTTCATAGAAGAATTCCCTGTTAAGAGTGCTGCAGAAAATACCAAGAAACCCAATCAAATATACTTCCAAAGTTCCAAAGAAGCCTTCCAAATAATAACCCCATGGGACAACCAATTAGATTCCGAGTTTTGCTATCAAATACTGAGAGGAATGTCAAAGGAAATAGCAGAGAAAATACAATGTGCCCAATAAGACAACCAAGTTGAATAACAAACATAGTTTCCCATATGGACGAAAACTCCAAGGATAAACACCGAACTGGTGAACAATATACCAAAACCAAACTCTGAGGCCTCTTCACTGTTTGCCGGGTGAGAACTTCATACAACATCGCCAATAAGGAAAATACCAATAGAACGCCCAATAAGAATTTCAAAGAATACCATAAGTAGTACTATACAATAAGTCTGATAGGAATTCCAAATACCAAACCTACTGAGGAACACTGAAGAAGATATCCGAAACAATGCTCCAATAAGAAAGTAGCCAAGTTTGCCTAATAAGTAAATATTAAATAATTGGCCATTGGGAATTCCATAAAATACCATTGAAGAATTTCCAATCAGGGATGCCAGTATCACACCAATAAAAACCGAGACACATATACCATAGATAATACTATGCAGTAAGGCCGATTGAAATCCCACTAGCCAAGTCCATCGAGAAGTGCCAACAGAAGTCTGCAAAGAATACCCATTAAGAAAACCAAAGATTGCTCCAAAGAATAACCAAATAAAACCCCAAGAGAAAGCTACTCTTTCACAGTTGTTAAGCACAAAAGAGGACCATAGAGATTTGCCAATAACCAAGCTCCAAAAGCAAACACCAATTCCGAAATAAAGGCTAGTCAAATGCCATTCATTTCCTGCCAATCCATACACCTTGAAAGGCCAACTGTGAACCACTTTCTTCAGGGGAGAAAGAGGACTTACTTACCATTTCAATAGGACATGTATGAATGCCAATATATCACAGTTATACATATGCCTTAAGCTATTATGCCAGCAAGTTTACAAAAGAGTTTATTCAACAAAGTCACTCAATCATAACAATCAAGTCAAGCACAACATAATCAATTCAAATCATGGCACAACCAATTCAAGACATTCCAATACACACATTACAAGCAATACTTCAAGCAAATAACAATCCACGAGGTCGATTCAATTCACGATGCCAATTCAATAGGTCAATTCAATGCACAACTGGACACTTCACCTTACTTGAAAAAAAACATTTAACACATAACACATAACTATATCACATAGGTGCATACATTCAAATCAAGACACACAATCTCACATATAGGCACACACTTTCAAGACACACTTAACAAGCACACATTCAAGGATCACTACCCACCAGACCAAGGACCCTGTCCCGGCTTATGAGCTAAACAAGCTCTGATACCACCTGTAACGCCCCGATCCCTCTCGAGACTGGGAGTTCTATCAATCAATCTAATCACAACCCAAAACCAAACCCAGGCTTAATTTTTAGGGAAAACGGACGGAGTCTCCCCTGTATCTAGGCAAAAAGTAAACCTGCGACAGCATATAAGTGGACCAATACCATGCCCAAACATTCAACCACCTCAAGGCCATCCGAGCCTTGTTCTCAACAAGCAACCACAAGCAAATATACATACATTTTCAAGTACTAGACTATTCTAACTCTTTCTTTAAACAATACAACATGCTTTGAAGTTAAGCTATGCAAACTGATTACATAAACTAGCTTATCAATTCACCTCAACTACTTAGCTAGATTTAAATTACATTTCTTTTAACAATAAATACATACAACATATGAAAGCATATATCTTTACAAATTCGACACTCAAGCCACATAGGCACGCAAGACAATTCTTCAGGCACGAACTTTCACGAAATCACGAACTTTCCAGCTAACACGACATTTCCTGAAATGTGGTGGTGAGGAGTGAGTATACACAACACGTATACTCAGTGAGGGCGAGACAGATATCGAGTTGGAGAGAAAGAAAGTCGTGCAATGCAAATAGACACAGCTAAGCAATAAAATCAATAAGAAAGTATTCAATACAAACGACAATATATTAAACATTCAAGAAAGCATTAACACAGCCATTCAAAGCTATACCACACTCTGAAGGCTATGGTTCACTCTTACGAGCAATATACCATTTCACGAGCGATACATCAATCTCAAGCTTGATGTTGACAACGATGACAATAAGCGTGCAACCACCTTATAACACCAGTTTGGAATACCCCGGGAGTAACCATCAATTCTACGACCCAAATCTCCCTAGGAGGCAACCCAAGTGAGAAAAGGGAATAGTCACGGAGCTAGAGCAACCAACACTGGCAACCCGCGGCTACCCAGAGAGGCCCATCACTCACGCGCCGGACACTATGCAATGCAAGACTCGATACAAGGCAATAAACGAGCGTAGCATAACAATACAGATTAAAGATGATAAACGAGATAACAAGCATTTACAATCAAATATGTAACAAGAACAACACCAACAAACATTATCAAGCAATAATAAGTATTTCTATAGACATTATAAGCATTCTATAGGCATTATAAACATTCTATAAGCATTATACTATGAAAACACAAAATTCCAAAAATGACCCCAACTTTCAAAACGCTACTACTTTCAAAAGAGACACGAGTTTTGGAAACCGACTTCACCAATCCTCCTAGGTCACCATAAGGCACGTCTAAAGACCACAAAACCCTACTTTACCTTAGAATTCCCGCAAAGCCCCGATTTTCCCCCTTGCTCGTTTGAACTACAACTACCTCAACCGATTACCCAACCAATGTCACAACTGCACCAAAAGTGCTTCCATGACCTCCCGAGACAATGCCATCACGCAAAATGATAAAATGCCAAACTTGACCTAAACGACCCCGACTTTCACCAAGGCATTTTTCTCATTTTTTCCATTACGCAACCTAAAAAAATCATGCATTTAGGCATTCTAACATGCCTATCACATTTTTACATCAACAGAAAGCATAACAACACAACTTCATCGTTTCAAGGGTTTACTATTCATACATTACTATTCAACTATCAATCTTATATTACAATCTCAAGATTTAGCCGCATAAAATGTTAAAAAGCTATAAATACATGTTCTACAACTGCTAGGGAACATTCTTTAAGCCTCAAAATGATTAAAATAACAATATACGGATAAAATTCAAAAATCAAAGTTAATACACAAAATATTCAAATGCGCAAATAAGCATGAAACCCTTACTTAGACGCTCCTAGACGCTAGAAAAACCTCGTAGGGTGCCTCGGAAACCACCCCGTGCAAGCTCACGCGAAAAATCAAAGATTTGAAGTTGAATTTTCTTTTTTTTCTCTCCTTTTATTTTCGGCCCTGCCCTCTTTCTGCTTCAGCTCTGTTTTTTTATTTATATTATGTGCTATTTTAGGCTTTAAATAAAATGAAACTCAAGTCAAAAGTCAAGGCTTGGTCAATGCTCACTTAAGTTGGTCAAACTAGCCTATTTCATGTATTTTAGAGCTAAAACAAGTAACATAAATCCAATTCTAGTTAAATACAACTAAAATATTAAAACTAAGACACTAAATACTAGTTTTCACTATTTGTTGAGGACTAGAATTCATTTTCTAACTATCGCTCTCGATATGCTATGCACTTTGCGTCAATAGAAGAATAACAATTAAATCTCAAAGAATTTAAGAAAATATAATTTTGAAGAGTAATCATGGTTGAAAATTCACTGCGGCTCGGAGCTACTTTCATTTAATTGGAAACCGAGCTTTAAGATGCAAGAAAAATAAAACCGATTACTAAAATAATCAAAACAATCAAGGTAATCAATATTCATTTAAAATAATTAACTTAACTATTTCTAGAATATTTTAAAGAATTATGAAGTTAATATTAAGCTACAAATGAAAGTTAATATAAACACATAGTCAAATACAATTAAACACTAACATTTAAGATAACACTTAATTAATCACAAGAAAAGAAATTCAATTGCTATAATTATTAGAAATAGGTAATAATCTTTTAATCTTATTCAATATATAACTACCAAATGCTTCAAAGAGAAATATTAAAATAGTGCCAAATTGGTTGATTTAACTAATTAAACATTTAATCAAATGCGGTCAAGTGCTATTAAATGCATGCCGGGTTTGGGTTATCACATCACACACATACCAAGACTCAACAATAATAATAAACATCATTCATAGGAGGACAATATAGAAGAATTGCCTAGCTCCCGGTTCATCAATCATCAATCAATAATCATCAATTATCATCAATATAACATCAAGTAATCAATTAAACAACAAACAACTAAGTTAGATGACAAAGTAGGCCATCCAACTTAACATGTATTAAACACGTAATCTAACCATCAACAACTCACAATTCAATCACTCAAATACCACCCAATCAACTAAGGCTCAATTCAACAATTTCAAGAAAGACAACTAAACTTCAAATAATCATATCTTACATTCTACTAATCCAAACAACTCCAAATTAGTTTCTAACACTCACCCATTCAATCAACTACATTAGCCCTCTCGGAAACCAACCAGACACATCAAAATCAAGCCCAACAACCCTAAAATCTCAATGCACCTAGGCTGAAATTTTTGGATTTTCACACAAACGTCGCAATTGAAAATTCGGCATTATAACGGCCGCTACCATATAATTAACAAAATTTTAGAAATCGACGGCAATCGATTTCAATCACAACAACTCAAGATATTCATCAAATAGCCAATCTATCAACTTTAAATACCCGAAAATAAATAATTTCGCTACAATGGTTCAAATCTCGTAGTAATACACATAAATGATCCTTAGCATGCACTGAGCAATAATATATCTTCAAATTTACATTATAATGGTTCAAAATGCAATTATAAGCAAAAACATAAAAAAATGACTTTTGAGATCTAGAATTTTTCTCTCACCTTTGATGTGTTTTAATGCAAGAAAGATGTAGGATGGATGCCCAACAAGCAAAATCAAGCTTTGAATGAAGTGATTTGGACTTGAATTGCAAAATCTATGAGAAAAATGCTTTGAAAAGCCTTGAAATTGCCTTCTTTCTTCTCCCTCATGGATTTTCGGTAATGTGTGTGTTTTTGGAGTGTGTTTGCTTTATTTTAATGTGTGTTGATGATATATTAAGCAAAGGTCAAACAAATAAAATAAAGTGAAAGTTGACACTTATTTATTTTTAGTGTTTTCTTGTCTTTTAATTCCATTTTAGACTATTTCTTGCTCAAAAAATTAATTTAACACTTAGACTATTTTAAGTAGTTTATTTTTAGGTGACAAGAGTTTTCTCATGCAAAGACTTTCACCCGACTCGGCTAAAAACGCGATTTCTGCAAAAGAAGGTGAAAAGTCATATTATTTGTTTTTAAATGTCTTTTAAATGCACAATTAATCTAAAATCATTTAATACCACATATAAATACATTTATATTAATATATACTAGGTCAACAAAAGTCAATGCAAGAATCGGGTTAAAAGAAATTACTATTTAGCTAAAAAAAATGCTATTTTTTGGCTAAAAAGTCTATTTAAATTAGTATTTCATTTCAGAATCAATTTTTATCAAACATGGGTCTATTAATAATATAGGACTAGGTTTTAAGACGTTTAAAACACCCCTGTAAAAATTTTAGCGGACAAGTGTTCAAAATACTATTCAAAAAATCGTGGATAAAATTTATGATGTCGATTTTGATGACAATTTCATGAATGCACACATAGCATGTATTAGGAATATAAATCACATATTTAGCACTTTCTAACTCATAAAACACATAAACAGGTCAAATCACGCAAATCGAGGCAAAGACATGCAAATTGAGGCAAAGACAAAAAAAACTGGGGTTTCATAGTTTCACTATGAAACCCACTTTTCTGCTTTACCTCGATTTGCATGCCTTTGCCTCGATTTGCGTGAATTAACCTGTCTATGTGCTTATATGGCTTATAATATGGTGATTTTGGTATTAATACTCCTAATACGTGCTAAATGTGCATTCATTAAATTTTCATAAAAAACGGAGTCAGAAATTTTATCATCGATTTTTAGTGAATAGTGTTTTCGAAACACGTCCGCTCAAATTTGAAACTAGTCTTTTTAACCCTTCTAGACCTAGACCACGGACTTTAATAGACCTGTGTTTGATTAAAACGGTTTTAAAATCGGCTTAGGAATTTATTAGGGTTTTTTACACCGACTTTTGCAAAATCGAGTTTTAAGCCGACTCGGGTGAAAATTGTTTGATTGTAAAACTTCTTGTCACCTAAAAATAATTTACTTGAGCTATCTTGGGTGTTGAATAATTGTTTTGAACTTTGGTGATCAATAAAATGCATTTAAAGTCAAGAAAACACTAAAAATAATTAGTTTCCACTTTGACTTTCTGTTATTTATTTGACCTTTGCTTAATGTATGATCAACACACATTAAAAAAAAGCAAAACACCACCAAAAACACACACAAAACCGTGGCTCCTTGGAGGAGAAAGATAAAGGCATTTTCAAGGCATTTTTCTCACAGATTTTGCGTTTCAAAGCCGAATTGAGTGATTCAAAGCTTGAAATTGATTGTTTGGCATCCATTCTACACATTTCTTGCATCAAAACACATCAAAGGTGAGAGAAAAATTCTAGATCTCAAAACTTGTCTTTTGCACTTTTGCGTATAAATGAAGATTGAACCGTTAAAAATTTTAATCTAATGTTAGATTATTGCTCCTTGCATGCTAGGGATCATTTAGCTGTAATACTACGAGTTTTTATCGGTTGTAGCATAATTTTTATTTTTCGGGTATTTAAATTTGATTAATTTGTTCAAAGTTGATTAAATTGAGTTGTGTTGATTGGAATCGATTTCCGTCGATTTCTAAAAGTTTGTTAATTACGTGGTAGCGCCGTTGTAATGCCGAATTTTTGATTGTGATGTTCGTGCCAAAATCCAAAAATTTCAGCCTAGGTGCCTTGAGGTTTTAGGGTTGTTGGACTTGATTTTGAGGTGTCTTGGTTGGTTCCGAGAGGGCTAATGTAGTTGATCGAATGGGTGAGTGTTTGAAACTGATTTGGGGTTGTTGGATTAGTAGAATGTAAGATATGATTATTTGAAGTTTAGGTTATCTTTCCTTAAATTATTGAATTGAGCCTTAGTTGATCGGGTGTGGTTTGAGTGATTGAATTGTGAGTTGTTGATGGGTAAACTAGGGTTTGATTGTGTGTTTAATGCATGTCCGGTTGGATGGCCTACTTTGTCATCTAACTTAGTTAATTGTTGTTAAATTGATTATTGATATGATTATTGATGATGATAATATGATGATTGATCATTATTGATTGATTATTGAGTATGGGAATCGGGCACTTTCGTTGCTGATCTCTCAGAATATTGATTGATTATTGAGTACGGGAATCGGGCACTTTCGTTGCTGATCTCTCGGAATATTGATGATTGATGTTTATATTTATTGCTGAGTCTCTGGTATGTGTGTGCCACCTCTCGGGCAGCATCGGGCTGTCGGGTTGATAATGGCATGACTATCAGAGACTGCCTCCAGCTCGCATGACGGAGGTGTCATGGAGGGAGAGGTTATTGAGGGGTACCCTGGGTGCGTGAGTAATGGGGAGTTATAAGAAGAATGGTTGAGATCGTGATGGCGTTTGGAGCTACACCAACTAGAGAGAGTATCCTTTATTGAATGGTCATATAGTTATGTGATGATAGTATTATTGATGTTATTGTGTGTTTACTTACTCAAAGGATTATTCCAAGGAGTTTAGTAGACCTTGCTCGAGATCTATCGGATCCTCACTGGGCTTATTTATATAAGCTCACTCTCTATTATTGCATGCATACAGGTGTACTTTTACAGGATTACGGGTACGTGCCTCCTGAAGAGGAGAATGTGGAAAACGTGCCTTACGTGGATGAGTCCTATGTTCCAGAGTCTTATCCTTGGTGTTGTATTGTTTTACTATCTTGTATATTAACTTAGTAGACTTTTATATGCTTTGTAGTTCATTATGTAAAAGATGTTGAAAAGATAACGAATTAGTTGATGCAATCTTAGTAGTCTTTATTTTGTCTATGATTAGGTTGCTAGGTAGGCTATAATCTATTTTGGAAGTGTATGTTATATAGTAAATGTATTATGTTGGAACGGAGGAATGAGTTGATGAAAGAATGCTTAATGTATGAAATAGTTGCGTTGTATGTTGTTGATTTGATTGTGGAGTTGGTTGGTGATTTGTGGAGTTTGATGTATGTTATTATTAAGGGTTGCTTTAGAGCCTTGATGTTCATGTTACTGTCGTTATGCTGCCGAAATTCCGTTGCGTCCTGACTGATTGTAAGAGGGGTCGAGTTGGGGCGTGACATTTAAGTGGTATCAGAGCGCATGTTAGTTGTCAGCCGGGGTATCCTCGGAATGTGGGTAGTGGTCTAAGCATGCAAGTATGTATTAAGTGAAAGAAAAGTGAAACATATGTTAATATGTTTATGTGATTAATTTACTTAGGTGTCTAACTTTCTATTGACCAATATGCCTTGTGTGTTAAGTGAACTAATGTGGTCAATGTGTTTTATGTGATAACTTGCTATAACGTACTCAATGTGTTGTAATTAATGTGCATTATGTGATTAATGTGCATTATGTGATTAATGGGTATTATGTGACAATTGTGTTTTATGTGATCAAAGTGCTTTATGTGACGTTTGTTGCTTATGTGACTTTAATTGTTTATAACTTACTTCTGTGATATAACCTGTTTATGTGATGTTGGCTTCTTATATGCTGAATTGTGTGTTATGTGATAATGTTATATTATATGATAATCATGCATTACATTGTACTTGTTTTCATGTGATGTAATTGTATATATTCTATAACTGTGGGTGATTCTTTTAGGTGAAGTAAGGATGACTGCAAGAATTTTCGGAAATAGTGGTAGGCCATGATTTTGAATTATTATTATTCTAGAAGTTTATCAGTTAGATTTTAATTGTTATGTTTATGGATTTTAGTTTCGGCTTAGTGGATTGATCTTGATGTTCCTTTAGTGAGAATGAAGTTGTTCGAGGAAAATAGCAATGTATCTTGATGATTATAATTACTTTTGTTGCCATGTTTAACTTGTTATTACTTGGAGATGGATTATAAGTTGAGGTTTCCGTGAGGTTATCATTAGACAAATTTGGAGTCTCAACTCAGACTATACTTCCTTGAGGTTATTTTAGAATGAATTTATTTGAGGAATTAGTGATGTATATTTGTGAATGGAATGAAGTGTGGTATCACATGTGAATATTTCTACTATTTGAGATTGCTATATTATTAATGGATATTTTGGAGTTTTGATCTTTAAACCTTGGAAACAATTGGAGTGATTTCTGACTAAAGTTACTTTATTCGAGGATGTAATTGTTGGGAGATAGAATTATTTGAGGAAATAAGAATGCATTTTGGTGACTGAACATTTACTTGCCTACATCAAGCTTTTGGGTTCTAGGTAGTATGACTTTCTAAATTGTTGATTGGGGATTCTGTTGTGTTATAAATGGGTTAATATGAATCTGTATTGTATTATCAGATTTTGGAGTCTTCATTAGTTAATTTTCTTGGGTAATCGGTGATTTATCTTGTTGGTGATTGGTCTGGTACGGAATGTAAAATTTTGGAGTGATTTATCTTGTTTGGTGATTGTTATGACTCCTTAGGTTCTTTAGATCTCCTTAGTGTGTTGTTTTGGAGGAAGATAGATTGTAGGATTTGACTTGTTGGTGTTTAAGTGTGTAGGTGGGACACCCTTCTTGTACTCCATAATTCTATCAGTCTTATTATTATTTTTTACTCTATTCTCACTTATTTGAGAGAGAGTTACACTTTTCTAGCATATCAATTGTTTCTTGAAAGTTTTGCTTATTGGATTAATGGATCCTATACTCATTTGACATTGTTTCTATTCTTAACATTCATATTTGCTTCTTATAGCAATGTCACTTATTGGAGTTAAGGTTTGAGACTTCAATATTTCATTCTATATCTCCAACCATTGGTTTCAATATTTCATTTCATTCTATTACTATTCATTTGGAAGTAATTTCACCTTTGTTATACAATTTTACTTATTCGATTTCACTTGTTTGATGTACTCTTTACCTAAGTACATCATTGTTATTCTTGTTGATCTTTGTTAATCCTATTATTTTATTATTAAATTCTGAGCTATTACTTTGCTTGTAATTGCTCACTCAAAGTACTCGGCACTGTCCTATTGTTATCATTTCTTATTCGTACTTCTTTGGTATTGCGTGCTGAGATACTCTTACCACTCATGTTTTCTATTGAATTAATCATCTCTTATTTCTTAATTTCATTTCGCCTCAAGTACAACTTACTTAGTGGTTCCTTGAACAATCATCGAGAATTGAAATATCTACTTGTTCAAGAATTTTTGTTCAACATACTCAGCACTGTTTTGACTCGTCATCATCCTTTGTTCGTACTTATTTAACTGATAGGTGCTGAGACATTTCTTATCTTAGTTATCATGCTTCCTTATTAAACTATTAACCTCTTGATTCTCTAACCTGTTTGACCTCTTGTTCACTTGATTGTTGGCTCAAATATGATTTTTCATATTCGTATTTCCTTGTAAATTTCATAAGAGCCATATTCTGACAAATGTCACTTTTGAGATATTTCCTTGATCAATAATCATTCATGTTATCGTGAATGAGTTTTTTAAACCCTCGGGGTGTTCATAGAGCTCTTTTTTGTAGTAAGGGATGATTGATAATTAGTGGTGTCATGCTAAGCTTTGGAGTTGCGATTTCTTTCATATGCAATATGATATGAGGTAGGAGAGAATTATGAATTGAAGATTGTCTTGGAACTATGATCATCAACTTGCAGTCAACAGCGATGTTCTTTTGAGGTCTTTGGTTAGTTGTCATCCTAAGAGATAAATGGGAACTAAGAGAAGTATTGTTAAGTGTAACGATTGAGGATTTAACTGTCTGTCAGTTCGAGAATTGCGCGGACGCAATTGTTTTAAGGAGGGGAGAATGTGAAACCCCACTTTTTTTGCTTTACCTCGATTTGCGTGCCTTTGCCTCGATTTGCGTGAATTAACCTGTCTATGTGCTATATGGCTTATAATATGGTGATTTTGGTATTAATACTCCTAATACGTGCTAAAATGTGCATTCATTAAATTTTCATAAAAAACGGAGTCAGAAATTTTATCGTCGATTTTTAGTGAATAGTGTTTTCGAAACACGTCCGCTAAAATTTTGAAACTAGTCTTTTTAACCCTTCTAGACCTAGACCACAGACTTTAATAGACCTGTGTTTGATTAAAACGGTTTTAAAATCGGCTTAGGAATTTATTAGGGTTTTTACACCGACTTTTGCAAAAATCGAGTTTTAAGCCGACTCGGGTGAAATTGTTTGATTGTAAAACTTCTTGTCACCTAAAAATAATTTACTTGAGCTATCTTGGTGTTGAATAATTGTTTTGAACTTTGGTGATCAATAAAATGCATTTAAAGTCAAGAAAACACTAAAAATAATTAGTTTCCACTTTGACTTTCTTTTATTTATTTGACCTTTGCTTAATATATGATCAACACACATTAAAAACAAAGCAAAACACCACCAAAAACACACACAAAACCGTGGCTCCTTGGAGGAGAAAGATAAAGGCATTTTCAAAGCATTTTTCTCACAGATTTTGCGTTTCAAAGCCGAATTGAGTGATTCAAAGCTTGAAATTGATTTTTTGGCATCCATTCTACACATTTCTTGCATCAAAACACATCAAAGGTGAGAGAAAAATTCTAGATCTCAAAACTTGTCTTTTGCACTTTTGCGTATAAATGAAGATTGAACCGTTAAAATTTTAATCTAATGTTAGATTATTGCTCCTTGCATGCTAGGGATCATTTAGCTGTAATACTACGAGTTTTTATCGGTTGTAGCATAATTTTTATTTTTCGGGTATTTAAATTTGATTAATTTGTTCAAAAGTTGATTAAATTGAGTTGTGTTGATTGGAATCGATTGCCGTCGATTTCTAAAAGTTTGTTAATTACGTGGTAGCGCCGTTGTAATGCCGAATTTTTGATTGTGATGTTCGTGCCAAAATCCAAAAATTTCAGCCTAGGTGCCTTGAGGTTTTAGGGTTGTTGGACTTGATTTTGAGGTGTCTTGGTTGGTTTCCGAGAGGGATAATGTAGTTGATCGAATGGGTGAGTGTTTGAAACTGATTTGGGGTTGTTTGGATTAGTAGAATGTAAGATATGATTATTTGAAGTTTAGGTTATCTTTCCTTAAATTATTGAATTGAGCCTTAGTTGATCGGGTGTGGGTTTGAGTGATTGAATTGTGAGTTGTTGATGGGTAAACTAGGGTTTGATTGTGTGTTTAATGCATGTCCGGTTTGGATGGCCTACTTTGTCATCTAACTTAGTTAATTGTTGTTAAATTGGATTATTGATATGATTATTGATGATGATAATATGATGATTGATGATTATTGATTGATTATTGAGTATGGGAATCGGGCACTTTCGTTGCTGATCTCTCAGAATATTGATTGATTATTGAGTACGGGAATCGGGCACTTTCGTTGCTGATCTCTCGGAATATTGATGATTGATGTTTATATTTATTGCTGAGTCTCTGGTATGTGTGTGCCACCTCTCGGGCAGCATCGGGCTGTCGGGTTGATAATGGCATGACTATCAGAGACTGCCTCCAGCTCGCAATGACGGAGGTGTCATGGAGGGAGAGGTTATTGAGGGTACCCTGGGTGCGTGAGTAATGGGGAGTTATAAGAAGAATGGTTGAGATCGTGATGGCGTTTGGAGCTACACCAACTAGAGAGAGTATCCTTTATTGAATGGTCATATAGTTATGTGATGATAGTATTATTGATGTTATTGTGTGTTTACTTACTCAAAGGATTATTCCAAGGAGTTTAGTAGACCTTGCTCGAGATCTATCGGATCCTCACTGGGCTTATTTATATAAGCTCACTCTCTATTATTGCATGCATACAGGTGTACTTTTACAGGATTACGGGTACGTGCCTCCTGAAGAGGAGAATGTGGAAAACGTGCCTTACGTGGATGAGTCCTATGTTCCAGAGTCTTATCCTTGGTGTTGTATTGTTTTACTATCTTGTATATTAACTTAGTAGACTTTTATATGCTTTGTAGTTCATTATGTAAAAGATGTTGAAAAGATAACGAATTAGTTGATGCAATCTTAGTAGTCTTTATTTTGTCTATGATTCTAGGTAGGCTATAATCTATTTTGGAAGTGTATGTTATATAGTAAATGTATTATGTTGGAACGGAGGCGCATAACTATGAATGAGTTGATGAAAGAATGTTAATGTATGAAATAGTTGCGTTGTATGTTGTTGATTTGATTGTGGAGTTGGTTGGTGATTTGTGGAGTTTGATGTATGTTATTATTAAGGGTTGCTTTAGAGCCTTGATGTTCATGTTACTGTCGTTATGCTGCCGAAATTCCGTTGCGTCCTGACTGATTGTAAGAGGGGTCGAGTTGGGGCGTGACATTCACCCACATGCACACCTTCCTCACATTCTAACTTAGTTTGGAATTAAAAGGAAAACAAGCCATCTCTCGGCCAAAGGAAGGAAGAAGCTCCATTTGTGCATCTTCAAGAACATTTGTGCATCATCATCTATTAACTTGCTAAGGTGAGGGTTAAACTCTTTTAAAAGCTTTCAAATCTCACATGCATGCTTTCATATGGTTAGATTTACCTCTGTAATTATTGTATATGTGTGTATATGGGCTTATCTTCTCATGCATGGCTTGATAATGGCTAGAAACTTGAAGATAGGTAAAAACATTTTTTTATGGCAGTTTTTTGATCTTGTAGTACGAAGTGCATTTGGCTTAGTAACACTTGATAAAAATACGTGAAAATTGGTAGGACACTATTTTTGCCAGTTCTGAGAATTTTTTATAGAAATAGGCCAAGGCCGATTTTGACTCTAAGACCTCCAAAACGGCAAAATATCGAAAGGTGTCAAAATCTGGAAAAATTGGAAATTTGAAGTAGGATCTGGTAGCCTTTTGATCTTGTAGAACGAAACCGTTTTAGACTAGAAAGTGATGTGAAAAATGTATGAAAATTGGTTGGTTGCTATATTTTGCAGTTCTGGACATTTTTGTCAGAAATAGACCAAAGCCAATTCTGACTTTAAGACCCTCAAAGTTGGCAAAAAGCGTAATGTGTCTAAAACTGGACAGTTTTGCGTAGTCTCACGGTTTTGGCCATAACTCCTAAGTCCGAACTCCAAATGATGCAAGGTTTCTTCCTAGATTTAAATAACTCAGTAAGCTTCAATTTGACATTTGGTTTACTGAAATTGGAGATTATTTGCATGTCAAATCAAATGTAGGAAAACAGACCATTGCAGTGAGGTTTTTGTTTAGTGATATGCTTAGAATCATGTTGAGATCTTACTTGAGGCATTGAATGCTTGGAATTGTGACATTTAGATGTTGTATGGACTGTTGTGGTTGGTTGAGGTTGTTTAATTTGATTGATGTATGGCTTGGGATCATTAATTAATGAATGGTTTGCTTAATCGCATGTTTAAGCACGGAATTGAGGTCCTAACGCTTATGACTATTTGCTAAGAAATGAACTGATGGTTAAATGTGTTAAATTATGTGATTAATAGGCTGCACGTAATTGTAATTATAGCTCTAAATGTGATTCCCGATGATTGCATGTTGCTAAGTGAGCTATTCCTGCATCCGGTCTCGTATAAATGTCGTTGCATGCTTGTATA
>NW_026292078.1:0-25218 GCF_023091745.1 Budorcas taxicolor | reverse complement strand
TTTGTGCTTTGCCTGAAAGTGGTTGCTATATGAATATTGTGTTTGATTGCAAACTGTTCATTTTATTAACGTAAATGACCCCGTTGTAATTTGGGTCTAATTTTGGCTTGTACTGATTGTAGCCGGACGAACTCTTTATTTGGTTGTTTACTTTCGTCATTTAATTAGTAGTTATCGTAGGCGTTTGAACTGCTAGGTGAAGAAGTAAATAATGTAACTCTACTTAATCTCACCTAGTGATCATGCACAAGCTAAAGGATAATAGGTACTTGCATGATAGGAAATTGACAAATAAACAGGATATAGTTATCATGTTAGGCTTATTAACCAAACGAGACTTTCAAGATAAGCTAGTAGGCGAATCGGTTGGTGACAAAATAGGAGTCCTTAATAGAATTGGATTAATGATTGGAATAATTGAGGCATTTAGAAATTAGGTCAAACTAAGGAGCCAATTACAGCCGTTATGCTGTCGGTTTCTGAAAAATTTTGGAGTTCTAGGCTAACGTTAAGCGTTAAACCTTAATGAACGATTAAGTATGTGAAATGATATGAACGTTTAGATCACACCCTAATCTAACCTCTATAGGTCGGGTTGGGACGTGATAGAAGTTGCCTTGCCTAAGGTGCCATGGGATTCGATAATATAAATGTGGTGGATTAGATTGTCGTCCTTTTCGCGACTTACGACGTACTATCCGGGACGAAAAAACAACGCAAAAGAATAAAAGTATCCCGAAACTAATAAAAATGTTTGATTTTGGTATCCGAAATCAGGCGCAGCTGAGCAGAATTGCTGCCCCCATCGTAGAGCTCTCAGAGAGCTTTCCAACATGATGTTGTGCGCCGCGTAACTCCTTACGGATCAAAAGTTATGGGCACTAGAGCGACGGAAACCTGGTCCCAAGCCCCACGCCCTCCGTTTGCGGGCCCCGCATCTACGTGAAGTGAAGTTGTCTTGTCCAAGGTGCCATGGGATTCGATAATAAAACTGTGATGGATTAGTTTGTCGTCCTTTTTGCGGTTCACAACGTACGATCCGGGATGAAAAAACAGCGAAAAATAAGAAAAGTATCCCAAAACTGATGAAAATGTTCGAATTTGGGCTCCAAAAACAGGCGCAGCATAGTAGGCTTGATGCCCCCATCGTAGAGCTCTCGGAGAGCTTTCCAACGGTATGTTGTGTGCCGCGTAAATCCTTACGGATCAAAAGTTATGGGCACCGGAGCGACAAAGACCTAGTCCCAAACACTACGCCCCCGGTTTGCGGGCCTAGCCTCCACGTGAAGTGAAGTTGTCTTGCCCAAGGTGTCATGGGATTTGATAATAGAAATATGATGTATTAGGTTGTCGTCCTTTTCTAGGCTCATGCCGTACAATCCGGGTAGAAAAAACAGCGCAAAATAGAAAAGTGTCCCAAAACTGATGAAAACGTTTGATTTTAGGCTTCAAAAACAGGAGCAGGCGAGCAGGCTTGTTGCCCTCATCATAGAGCTCTTAATGAGCTTTCCAACTGCATGTTGTGCGCCGCGTAACTCCATACGGATCAAAAGTTATGGGCACCGGAGCGACGGAGACATGGTCCAAAGCCCGACGCCCTCGGTTTGTAGGCCCAGCCTCTATGTGAAGCGAAGTTATCTTGCCCAAGGTGCCATGGGATTCGATAATAGAAATGTGATGGATTAGGGGGTTGTCCTTTTCGCCGCTCACCACGAACGAACCGGGACGAAAAAATAGTGCAAAAGAAGAAAAGTATCCTGAAACTGATGAAAATGTTCGATTTTGGGCTCCAGAAACAGGCGCAGCATAGCATGCTTACTGCCCCCATCGTAGAGCTCTTTGAGAGCTTTTCAACGGTATGTTGTGCACCGCGTAACTCCTTACAGATCAAAAGTTATGGGCACCGAAGTGACGGAGACCTGGTCCCAAGCCCCACGCCCTCGATTTGCGGGCTCAGCCTCTACATGAAGCGAAGTTGTCTTGCCTAAGGTGTCGTGGGATTCGATAATAGAAATGTGATGGATTAGGTTGTCATCCTTTTCGCGGCTCACGACGTACGATCCCGGATGAAAAAACAGCGCAAAAGAAGAAAAGTGTCACGAAACTGATGAAAACGTTCGATTTTGGGCACCAAAAACAGGCGCAGAGCTCTCAGAGGGCTTTCCAATAGTATGCTGTACGCCGCGTAACACCTTACGGATCAAAAGTTATGGGCAAAAGAGCGACGGAGACCTGGTCCTAAGCCCCACGCCCTTGGTTTGCTGGCCTAGCCTCGACGTGAAGTGAAGTTGTCTTGCCCAAGGTGCCGTGGGATTCGATAATAGAAATGTGATGGATTAGGTTGTCATCCTTTTCTAGGCTCACGACGTACGATCAGGGAAGGAAAAACAACTCAAAAGAAGAAAAATATCCCAAAACTGATGTAAACGTTCGATTTTGGGCTCCGAAAATAGGCACAACCGTGCGGGTTTGCTACCGTTGTCGTAGAGCTCTCGGAGAGCTTTCCAACGATATGCTGTGCGCCACGTAACTCCTTACGGATCAAAAGTTATGGGCACCGGAGCAACGGAGACATAGTCCCAAGCCTGACGCCCTCTGTTTGCGGGCCCAGCCTCCACGTGAAGCGAAGATGCCTTGCCCAAGGTGCCATTGGATTCGATAATAAAAATGCGATGGATTTGGATGTCGTCCTTTTGGCGGCTCACGACGTACAATCCAGGACAGAAAAACAACGCAAAAGAAGAAAAGTGTCCCAAAACTTATGAAAACGCTCGATTTTGGTCCCAAAAAACAGGCGCAACTGAGCATGCTTGCTGCCCCTATCCTGGACCTCTCGGAGTGCTTTCCAATCGTATGTTGTGCGCCACGTAAATCCTTTCGGATCAAATGTTATGGGCACCAGAGTGACGGAGACCTTGTCCCGAGCACCACGCCCTCGGTTTGCGGGCCCAGCCTGTAAGGCCCGACCCCGAATAACGTGTGTTACCTTGATTTGCGTGCCATAGACCCCTAATTATATGACCGACCTTGGATTACGTGTCTTGTCTTGGTTTTCATGCATACCTTGTCATACGTGCCTTGACCTAGAATAGTGTGCCCTAATCCCCGACTTACATGTGGTACCTAGATAAACATGCCATGACCATAATTTACGTGCGAGACCTCGATTTGCGTGTGTCTCTTCATTTCGTGTGCATTAACCTTGAACTACGTGCCTTAACCTAGGTTTAAGAGGTGTACCTTAATTTACGTGCATTGCATTGAATTACGTGTCGTGCATTGGTCTACGTGCATTGACCTAGGGTTGCGTGCGTTAGCATTGGAATCTGTGCATTAGACTTGAAATATGTGCCTTAGTCTAGAAGTTCGTGTCTTACCTCGTAGTTCGTGTTTACCTCGTGTTTCGTGCCCCGTCTTGATTTCAGTGCGTGCCTCGTAGTGCGTACCCTAGACCTAGGAATCCGTGCCACCACGTTAATCAAGAAATCATCCTACACAAAGCACTAAACTATAAAATAATCCTAATTCAAATCTCTACAAAATCCACTAACAATAAACAATTCAATCTACACAAACACCTAAACATTCTTTATTCTTTATTCTCACCCAAAACCAATGCACCTCAAATTTCACCCTTATTATAATCCATAATATGTTAAATAGAATCTGAAATTTCAGCAATTTGCAAGCCCTTGGCTGACCACTAAGTGCATTTAGTCTAGCATTGCATAATTTATTCATAATCCTAGACAAACTATGACACAAAGGCATTAAAAAATTGCTCAATTCCCCTCAAATCCCCACCATTTTCGACCAGCCCTTGCATGCCCATGCTAGCATTCAAAAAACAACATTTTGAAGACACAAAAATCAGATTTTGGCTGCCCAAGGCCGACCACACCCTCAAAGGAATTGCAAAGCCATCACTTTGTCACATTCTCTCATTTTCCTCAATCTTTTCTCTCTCCCCTTCATTCTCTCTCTCCATTTTCGGTTCTTGGCTGAGTTTTCTACCTCCTTAGCTTGTCTTCTTCACATCTTGGTTGAGCAAGGTCGAGTAGCCATCGAGAAACCCAAGCAAGCAAGCTAGAGCTCGAAATCACTCTTGCATGTGCATTTGAAGCTTTATTTCGGCCTAGGTGAGTTACTAAGCATCCATTTCTTTTCTTCATGGTTTAACATCATGCTTGTGCTAAGAGTTTGAACATTAAGCTAGGAAAAATAGAGAAAAACTAGTGAGGTTCTCGGCTAAGCAAGGGAAAGGAGAAGTTTTGAGCTTCAACAAAGGGTCTTGAGCATTTTGTGGTTGATTGCTAAGGTGAGGGTTAAAATCTTTTGAAAACTCTTTAAAAACTCACATGCATGCTCATAAATGTGTGTATTTGCTTCTGTACTTAAGCTATAGGGTCGTTCATAAGCTTAAACAACCATGCATGGCAAGATCTTGGCTTGAAAATGATGCTAGGTGAAGTCGAAATGGATGACAGCTCTCTGACCAGTCTGTTCGAGGTAAGTTTAGCTAAGCAAATGATGTTTAAAATGCTTTAAAATTGGTGGGTGACTAGTTTGGACAGTTTTGCACATTTTTCCCAGAAATAGGCCGAAGCTAATTTTGACTCTAAGGTCCTCAAAATGGCAAATCTTTAAAATGTGACCAAATCTGGAAATCTGGAAAAACGAAGCAGGTTTTGGCAGATGCACTGACCTTGTGGAACGAACCATATTTGACTTAGTTAATGATGTCCAAAATGTATGAAAATTGGTGTGCTGCTAGATTTTTCAGTTCTGGACAATTTTGTCAGAAATGTACCAAAGCTACAAATGACTCTAAGGACCTCAAAAACGTCAATTATCGAAACGTGTGCAAATCTGGACAGTTTTGTGTTACCTCACTGTTTCGGTTATAAATAATGATTCTGAACTCCAATTGGTGCAAGGTTTGTTTCTGATTTTAGATAACTTATTAAGCTTTAATTTGACATCTTATTCACTGAATTTGGAGATTGTTTGATTATCCCATTGATTATGAGAAAACAGCCTATTGCAGTGAGTGTTCCACTTAGCTATGTGCTTGGAAAACTATTGTAACCTCTTTTGTGGCACTAGTTGCTTGGAATTGTGGTGTTGGAATATTATGTGGACTGTTTTAAGCACTTGAGGATGTATGAATTGAATGATGTATGACTTGGGAATGATGTTAAGTTGACTTAGGGTTTGATCGCACGATTATGCATGAAATGGAAACCCTAATGACTAAGTATTCTTGCTAAGTGTTAACCATTGGATATTGTGAGGAAACTGTACGTTGCGTGGGCTGCCCGTAAATGTTTTATAACTTTAAAAGTGATCTTGACCATTGCATGTTGACAAATAAGCTTTTCTCGCATTTGAACCCTTGTTGATATCACTACATGTTGAGTAATCTTATCACTTGATTGCGTGGACTTTTAATGAGTTATATGGCCTGTTTTACATGTGTTACATGGCTGCCCGTTTAATTTCCATATAACTCTATATGCCTTTCAAGTGAAATTTCCTGTCCTATCGTGTCCTGCCTGTTTATCTGTCAATGTGCAATCTTATGACTGTCCGAGGCAACCTACTTTGTTGTCCTCCTTCTGTGATATATATTACCTGTCATAAATGTGCATTGCATACAAGGTTGCAACCTTTCCTGTTGGCATGGTAGTGATCACGTACGCCGGGCGGCATCGGGCTTGCCGGTGATACCGTGACCACCATGGTCCCATTCCCTCTCTCGCTTGGGGGCTAGACTTCCTCGGAGAGTTGGGTCGTAGGATTTTGGGGTACATCCGGAGTACACCCACCTGGTGTGTTTGGGGAATGATTTGAAGTCGGCCGCAACAGTTGATCCTGGATCTGATCTGAGAGCAAAAGCTCACCGTATCCTTTTTATTATATGTATGAGTACTCCCGCTTGGATCCTAGAGAACCTCGGGGAGGAAAGACTGGTATTCCTGTTTCTGTATTTGTATTTCTGTACTTGTACTTCTGTTGTATTCATGTTTGAAAAAAGGGATTTTCATAAGTTTAACCGGAAAATGAGTTTCAAACTTATTTCTCGTTCCCCCTCGCTGAGTTCATAAGGACTCACCCTCTTTTTATCACAGGTGAAGAAGAACAGGTACAGGTACCCGAGGACAACGTGCTTATCGATGATTCCTTGGAGTGATTGCCTGTCCCTACGTGCTTTTGTGCCTTGCCTCAAAATGGTTGCTATATGGATGTTGTGTTTGATTGCAAATATTCATTTTATTGATGTAAATGACCCCGTTGTAATTTGGGTCTAATTCTAGGATTGTACTATCTATAACCGGACGAACTTTTATTTGGTTGTTTGCTTTCGTTTTCTTCATTAGTAGTTATCGTAGGCATTCAAACCACTAGATGAACAATCAACTAAGTTAATTCTATCTAATTTCACTTAGGTGCTCATTTGCAAACTAAAGGATAATAGGTACTTGCATGATAGGAAATTGACAAATAAACGGGACATAGTTATCATGTTAGGCTTATTAACCAAACGAGACTTTCAAGATAAACTAGTAGGCAAATCGGTTGGTGACAAATAGGAGTCTTTAATGGAATTGGATTAATGATTGGAATAATTGAGGCGTTTAAAGAATTAGGTCAAACAAAGAGCCCAATTACAGCCGTTATGCTGTCGGATTTCTGGAAAAATTTGGAGTCTAGAATAAAACGTTAAGTGCTAAACCTCCTAGAATGATTAAGAATGTGAAAGGACTTGAATGTTTAGATCACACCCTAGTCTAACCTTTATAGGCCGGGTTGGGCTTCGAAAATAGGTGCAGCCTAGCAGGATGGCTGCCCCCATCGTAGAGCTCTTGTAGAGCTTTCCAACGGCATGCTGTGCGCCGCGTAAATCCTTACGGATCAAAAGATATGGGCACGGGAGCGACGGAGACCTAGTCCCAAGCACCACGCCCTCAGTTTGCGGGCCCGGCCTCTATGTGAAGTGAAATTTTCTTTCCCAAGGTGCCTTGGGATTCGATAATAGAAATGTGATGGATTAGGTTGTCGTCCTTTTCTAGGCTCACGACGTACGATCCGGGAAGAAAAAATAGCGCAAAAGAAGAAAAGTGTCCCAAAACCGATGAAAGCGTTCGATTTTGGGCTCCAAAAATAAGAGTTGGCTAGCATGCTTGCTGCCTTCGTCGTAGAGCTCTCGGAGAGCTTTCCAACGGTATGCTGTGTGCTGTGTAACTCCTTACGGATCAAAAGTTATGGGTAAATAAGCAACGGAGACCTGGTCCTAGCCCCACGCCCTTCGTTTGCAGGCCCAGCCTCGACGTGAAGCAAAGTTGTCTTTCCTTAGGTGCCGTGGGATTCGATAATAGAAATGTGATGGATTAGGTAGTCGTCGTTTTCTAGGCTCACGACGCACGATTTGGGAAGGAAAAATAGCGTAAAAGAAGAAAAGTGTCCCAAAATAGAAGAAAACATTTGATTTTGAGCTTCGAAAATAGCTGTAGCCGAGTGGGCCTGCTGCCCCTGTCGTAGAGCTCTCGGAGAGCTTTCCAATGATATGCTGTGCGTCGCGTAACTCCTTACGGATCAAAAGTTATGGGCACCGGAGCGACGGAGACATGGTCTAAAGCCCGATGCCCTCGGTTTGCGGGCCTAGCCTCTACGTGAAATGAAGTTTCCTGGCCCAAGGTGCCATGGGATTCGATAATAGAAATGTGATGGATTAGGTTGTCGTCCTTTTCGCGGCTCACGACGTACGATCCGGGACAGAAAAACAACGCAAAAGAAGAACAGTATCCTGAAATTGATGAAAACATTCATTTTTGGACTCCGAAATCAGGCGCAGCAAAGCAAGCTTGTTGCACCCGACGTAGAGCTCTCGGAGAGCTTTCCAACGATATGCTGTGCGTCGTGTAACGTCTTACGGATCAAAAGTTATGGGTACCAGAGCGATAGAGACCTAGTCCCAAGCCCCACACCCTCGATTTGCAAGCCCCCCCTCTACGTGAGGTCAAGTTGTCTTGCCCAAGATGCCGTGAGATTCGATAATAGAAATGTGATGGATTAGGTTGTCGTCATTGTTGCGGTTCACAACGTACGATCCGGGACGGAAAAATAGCGCAAATTAAGAAAAGTTTCCCGAAACTGATAAAAACGTTCAATTTTGGGCTCCCAAAACAGGCGCAGCAGTGCAGGCTTGCTGCCCTCGTCGTAGAGCTCTCAGAGAGCTTTCCAACGGTATGTTGTGCGCCGCGTAAATCCTTACGTATCAAAAGTTATGGGCACCGGGGCGATGGAGACCTGGTCCCAAGCACCATGCCCTCGGTTTGCGGGCAAAGCCTCTACGTGAAGCGAAGTTGTCTTGCCCAAGGTGTCGTGGGATTCGATAATAGAAATGTGATGAATTAGGTTGTCTTCCTTTTTTAGTCTCACGACGTACGATCCGGGAAGAAAAAACATCGAAAAAGTAGAAAAATGTCCCAAAACTAATGAAAATGTTTGATTTTGGGCTCTGAAAACAGGAGCAGGCGAGCAGGCTTGCTGCCCTCGTCGTAGAGCTCTCAGAGAGCTTTCCAACGGTATGCTGTACGCCGCATAACTCCTTACGGATCAAAAGTTATGGGAACCGGAGCGACGGAGACATGGTCCCAAGCCCGACGCCCTCGGTTTGCGGGCCCAGCCTCTACGTAAAACGAAGTTGTCTTGCCCAAGGTGCCATGGGATTTGATAATAGAAATGTGATGGATTAGGTTGTCAACCTTTTCGCGGCTCACCACGTACGATCCGGAGCGAAAAAACAGCCCAAAAGAAGAAAAATATCCCGAAACTGATGAAAACATTCTATTTTGGGCTCCAGAAACAAGCGCAGCATAACAGGCTTGCTGCCCTCGTCGTAGAGCTCTCGGAGAGCTTTTTAACGGTATGTTATGCGCCGCGTAACTCCTTACGGATCAAAAGTTATGGGCACCGAAGCGATGGAGACCTGGTTCCAAGCCCCACTCCCTCGGTTTGCGAGCTCAGCCTCTACGTGCAGCGAAGTTGTCTTGCCTAAGGTGCCGTTGGATTTGACAATAGAAATGTGATGGATTAGGTTGTTGTCCTTTTCGCGGCTCACGACGTACGATCCAGGATGGAAAAACAGCGCAAAAGAAGAAAAGTATCACGAAACTGATGAAAACGTTCAATTTTGGGCTCCGAAAACAGGCGCAGCCAAGCAGGCTTGCTGCCCCCTTCGTAGAGCTCTTGGAAACCTTTCCAACGGTATGTTGTGCGCCACATAAATCCTTACGGATCAAAAGTTTTGGGCAAAGGAGCGACGGGGACATGGTCCAAAGCCCTACACCCTCGGTTTGTGGGACCCACCTCTATGTGAAGTGAAGTTGTCTTGCCCAAGATGCCGGGGGATTCGGTAATAGAAATATGACAGATTAGGTTGTCGTCCTTTTTGCGGTTCACAACATACGATCCGGGACGAAAAAATAGCACAAAATAAGAAAAGTATCCCAAAACTGATGAAAACTTTTGAATTTGGGCTCCAAGAAAAGGCGCAGCTATGCAGGCTTGCTGCCCCCGTTGTAGAGCTATCGGAGAGCTTTCCAACTGTATGCTGTGCGTCGCGTAAATCCTTACGGATCAAAAGTTACAACCACCGGGGCGATGGAAACCTGGTCCTAAGCACCACACCCTCGGTTTGCGGGCCCAGCCTCTACATGAAGTGAAGTTATCTTGCCCAAGATGTCGTGGAATTCGATAATAGAAAGTGATGGATTAGGTTGTCTTCCTTTTCTAGGCTCACGACGTACGATCCGGGAAGAAAAAACAGCGCAAAAGAAGAAAAGTGTCCCTAAACTGATGAAAACGTTCGATTTTGGGCTCCGATAATAGGAGCAGGCGAGCAAGCTTGCTGCTCTCGTCGTAGAGCTCTCAGAGAGCTTTCTAACGGTATGTTGTTCGCCGCGTAAGTCCTTACGGATCAAAAGTTATGGGCACCGGACGGAGACATGGTCCCAAGCCCGACGGCCTCGGTTTGTGGGCCCAGCCTCTATGTGAAACGAAGTTGTCTGTCCCAAGGTGCCATGGGATTCGATAATAGAAATGTGATCGATTAAGTTGTCGTTCTTTTCGCGGCTCACGACTTTCGATTCGTGATGAAAAAACAACGCAAAAGAAGAAAAGCGTCCCAAAACTGATGAAAATGTTCAATTTTGAGATTCGAAAACTAGCGCAGCCGAGCAGGTTTACAGTCCCCATTGTAGAGCTCTCGGAGAGCTTTCGAACGGTATGTTATGTTCCACGTAACTCCTTACGGATCAAAAGTTATGGGCACCGGAGCGACGGAGACATGGTCCCAAGCCCGACGTCCTCGGTTTGCGGGCCCAACCTCTACGTGAAGCGAAGTTGTCTTGCCAAAGGTGCCGTGGGATTCGATAATAGAATTGTGATGGATTAGGTTGTTGTTTTTCGCGGCTCACGACGTACGATCCGGGACGGAAAAACAAAGCAAAAGAAGAAAAATGTCCAAAAACTGATGAAAACGTTCAATTTTGGGATCTGAAAACTAGCGCAGCCGAGCAAGTTTGCTGCCCCCGTTGTAGAGCTCTTGGAGAGCTTTCCAACGGTATGCTGTGCACCGCAAAACTCTTTACGGATCAAAAGTTATGGGCACCGAGCGACGGAGACCTGGTCCTAAGTCCCACGCCTTCGGTTTGCAGGCCCAGCCATTACGTGAAGCGAAGTTTCCTTGCCAAAGGTGCCGTGGAATTCGATAATAGAAATGTGATGGTTTAGGTTGTCGTCCTTTTCACGGCTCACCACGTACGATCCGGGACGAAAAAACAGCCCAAAAGGAGAAAAGTATCCCGAAACTGATGAAAACGTTTGATTTTGGGGCTCCAAAAACAGGCGCAGCATAGCATGCTTGCTGCCCCCGTTGTAGAGCTCTCGGAGATCTTTTCAACTGTATGTTGTGCGTCATGTAACTCTTTACGGATCAAAAGTCATAGGCACCGAAGCGACGGAGACTTGGTCCCAAGCCCCACGCCCTCGGTTTGTGGGGCTCAGCCTCTACGTGAAGCGAAGTTGTCTTGCTTAAGGTGCTGTGGGATTCAACAATAGAAATGTGATTGATTACGTTGTCGTCCTTTTTGCAGCTCACGACGTACGATCCAGGATGAAAAAACAGCGCAAAAAAAGAAAAATGTGACGAAACTGATGAAAACATTCAATTTTGGGCTCCGAAAATAGGTGTAGCCGAGCAGGCTTGCTTCCCCCATCGTAGATCTCTCGGAGACCTTTCCAACGGTATGCTGTGCGCCGCGTAAATCCTTACAGATCAAAAGTTTTGGGCAAAGGAGCGACGGGGACCTGGTCCAAAGCCCCGACACCCTCGGTTTGCTGTCCCAGCCTCTACGTGAAGCGAAGTTGTCTTCCCCAAGGTGCCGTGGTATTTGATCATAGAAATATGATGAATTAGGTTATCGCCCTTTTCGTGGCACACGACGTACGATTCAGGATGGAAAAATAATGCAAAAGTAGAAAAGTGTCCTGAAATAGATGAAAACATTCAATTTTGGGCTACAAAAATAGAAGCAGCCGAGCAGGATTGCTGCCCCTATCGTAGAGCTCTCGTAGAGCTTTCCAATGGTAAGCTGTGCGTCGCGTAACTCCTTACGGATCAAAAGTTATGGGCAAAGGAGCGACGGAGACCTGGTCCTAAGCCCCACGCCCTAGGTTTGCAGGACCAGCCTTGACGTGAAGCGAGTTGTCTTGCCCAACTTGCCATGGGATTCGATAATAGAAATGTGATGGATCAGGTTGTCGTCCTTTTCTAGGCTCACGACGTACGATCCGGAAAGGAAAAACAGCGCAAAAGAAGAAAAGTATCCAAAAATTGATGAAAATAATAGATTTTAGACTCCGAGAATAGCCGCAACCGAGCGGGCCTGCTGCCCCCATCGTAGAGCTCTCGGAGAGCTTTTCAACGGTATGCTGTGCGATGCATAACTCCTTACGGATCAAAAGTTATGGGCACCGGATCGATAGAGACATGGTCCCATGCCCGACGCCCTCGTGTACGGCCAAGCCTCTACGTGAAACGAAGTTGCCTTGCCCAAGGTGCCATGTGATTCGATAATAGATATGTGATGGAGGTTGTCGTCCTTTTCGCAGATCAAGACGTACAATCTGTGTCGAAAAAACAACGCAAAAGAAGAAAAGTATCCCGAAACTAATGAAAACGTTCGATTTTGGACTCCGAAATCAGGTGCAGCCGAGCAGGCTTACTACCCCCACCGTAGAGCTCTCGGAGAGCTTTCCAACGGTATGTTGTGCGCTGCGTAACTCCTTGTCCTAAGCCCCACACCCCCAGTTTGTGGGCCCCGTCTCTAAGTGAAGGAAAGTTGTCTTGCCCAAGATGCCGTGGGATTCGATAATAGAAATGTGATGGATTAGGTTGTCGTCCTTTTTGCAATCATTCGACAACGACATCTGAGACGAAAAAATAGCGCAAAATAAGAAAAGTATCCCGAAACTAATGAAAACGTTCGATTTTGGGCTCCAAAAATAGGCGCAGCAAGCAGGCTTGCTGCCCCCGTCGTAGAGCTCTCAGAGAGCTTTCCAATGGTATGTTGTGCACCGCGTAAATCCTTACAAATCAAAAGTTATAGGCACCAGAGCGACGGGGATCTGGTCCCAAGCACCACGCCCTCAGTTAACGGGCCCAGCCTCTACGTGAAGCGAAGTTGTCTTGCCCAAGGTGTTGTTGGATTCGATAATAGAAATTTGATGGATTATGTTATCGTCCTTTTCTAGGCTCACGACGTACGATCAAGGAAGAAAAAACAGCGCAAAAGAAGAAAAGTGTCCCTAAACTGATGAAAACGTTTGATTTTGGGCTACAAAAATAGGAGCAGGCGAGCAAGCTTGCTGCCCTCGTCATAGAGCTCTCAGAGAGCTTTCTAACAGTATGTTGTGCGCCGCATAACTCCTTACGGATCAAAAGTTATGGGGCACCGAAGCAATAGAGACATGGTCCCAAGCCCGACGCCCTCGGTTTGCGTGCCCAGCCTCTACATTAAGCGAAGTTGTCTTGCCCAGGCTCCGTGGATTCGATAATAGAATTATGATGGATTAGGTTGTCGTTCTTCTCGCGGCTCACGACTTATGATCCAGGACGGAAAAACAACGCAAAAGAAGAAAAGTGTCCCAAAACTGATGAAAATGTTCAATTTTGTCATCCAAAAACTAGTGCAGCGCAGCAAGTTTGCTGCCCCCATTGTACAGCTCTCGGAGAGCTTTCCAACGGTATGTTGTGGGCCACGTAGCTCCTTACGGATCAAAAGTTATGGGTACCGTAGCGACAGAGGACCTGGTCCCAAGCCCCACGCCCTCGGTTTGTAGGCCCAGCCTTTGCGTGAAGCAAAGTTGTCTTGCCCAAGGTGTCTTGGGATTCGATAATAGAAATGTGATGGATTTGGTTGTCGTCCTTTTCACGACTGACAACGTATGATCCGGGATGAAAAAACAGCGCAAAAGAAGAAAAGTATCATGAAACTGATGAAAATGTTCGATTTTGGTCTCCAAAAACAGGCGAAGCAGAGCAGACTTGCTGCCCCCGTAGTAGAGCTCTCGAAGAGCTTTCCAAGGGTATGCTATGCGCCGCGCAACTCCTTACGAATCAAAAGTTATGGGCACCGAAGCGACGGAGACCTGGTCCCAAGCCCCACACCCTCATTTTGTGGGCTCAACCTCTACGTGAAGCGAAGTTGTCTTGCCCAAGGTGTCGTGGGATTCGATAATAGAAATGTGATGGATTTGGTTGTCGTCCTTTTCACAGCTCACAACGCATGATCCGGGATTAAAAACAGCACAAAAGAGAAAAGTATCCTGAAACTGATGAAAATGTTCGATTTTGGTCTCCAAAAACAGGCGCTTCAAAGCAGACTTGCTGCCCCCGTAGTAGAACTCTCAGAGAGCTTTCCAATGGTATGCTGTGCACCGCGTAACTCCTTACGGATCAAAAGTTATGGGCAAAAGAGCGATAGAGACCTAGTCCCAAGCCCCACGCGCTCAGCTTGCGGCTCAGCCCCTACGTGAAGCGAAGTTGTCTTGCCCAAGGTGCTGTGGGATTCAATAATAGAAATGTGATGGATTAGGTTGTCATCCTTTTCGCGGCTAACGACGTACGATACAGATGGAAAAACAACGCAAAAGTAGAAAAGTGTCCTGAAACTGATGAAAACTTTCAATTTTGGGCTCCAAAAAATGGAGCAGCTAAGCAAGCTTGCTGCCCCCGTCGTGGAGCTCTCGGAGAGCTTTCCAACTATGTGTGCGCCGCGTAACTCCTTGACGGATCAAAAGTTATTAGCAAAGGAGCGACGTAGACCTGGTTCTGAGCCCTACGCCCTTGGTTTGCGGGCCTAGCCTCGACGTGAAGCGAAGCTGTCTTGCCCAAGGTGCCGTGGGATTCGATAATAGAAATGTGATGGATTAGGTTGTCGTCGTTTTCTAGGCTCATGACGTACGATCCGGGAAGGAAAAACAGAGCAAAAGAGGAAAAGTGTCTCAAAACTAATGAAAACATTCAATTTTGGGCTCCGAAAACAGCCGCAGCAGAGCAGACCTGCTGCCTCAGTTGTAGAGCTCTCAGAGAGCTTTCCAACGGTATACTGTGCGCCGCGTAACTCCTTACGGATCAAAAGTTATTGGCACCGGAGCGACGGAGACATGGTCCCAAGCTCGACGCCCTCGGTTTGCGGGCCCAGCCTCTATGTGAAACGAAGTTTCCTTGCCCAAGGTGCCATGGGATTCGATAATAGAAATGTGATGGATAGGTTGTCGTCGTTTTCTAGGCTCATGACGTACGATCCGGGAAGGAAAAACAGAGCAAAAGAGGAAAAGTGTCCCAAAACTGATGAAAACATTCGATTTTGGGCTTCGAAAACAGCCGCAGCTAGCGGACCTACTGCCTCGGTTGGTAGAGCTCTCAGAGAGCTATTCAACGGTATACTGTGCGCCGCGTAACTCCTTACGATCAAAAGTTATTGGCACCGGAGCGACGGAGACATGGTCCCAAGCTCGACGCCTTCGGTTTGCGGGCCCAGCCTCTATGTGAAACGAAGTTGCCTTGCCCAAGGTGCCATGGGATTCGATAATAGAAATGTGATGGATTAGGTTGTCGTCCTTTTCGCGGCTCACGACGTACGATCCGGATGGAAAAAAAACTCAAAAGAAGAAAAGTATCCCAAAACTGATGAAAACATTCGATTTTGGTCTTCAAAATCAGGAGTAGCCCAGCAGGCTTGCTGCCCCTGTCGTAGAGCTCTTGGGGAGCTTTCCAACGATATACTGTGCGCTGCGTAACTCCTTACAGATCAAAAGTTATGGGCACCAGAGTGACGGAGACCTGGTTCTAAGCCCCACGCCCTCCGTTTGCGGGCCCCGCCTCTATGTGAAGTGAAGTTGTCTTGCCCAAGGTGCCGTAAGATTCGATAATTGAAATGTGATGGATTAGTTTGTCATCATTTTTGCTGTTCACAACGTACGATCCGGGACAAAAAAATAGCGCAAAATAAGAAAAGTATACCGAAAATGATGAAAATGTTCGATTTTAGGCTCCAAAAACAGGCGCAGCCTAGCTGGCTTGCTACCCCTATCGTATAGCTCTTGAAAAGCTTTCCGACGGTATACTGTGTGCCGCGTAAATCCTTATAGATCAAAAGTTATGGGCACCGGAGCGACAGAGACCTGGTCCCAAGCACCACGCCCTCGGTTTGCGGGCCCAGCCTGTACGTGAATCGAAGTTGTCCTTGCCCAAGATGTCATGGGATTCGATAATAGAATGTGATGGTAGGTTAGGTTGTCGTCCTTTTTACGCATCACGACGTACGATCTGGGACCGAAAAACAATGCAAAAGAAGAAAAGTGTCCCAAAACTGATGAAAACGGAAAACGTTTGATTTTGGGCTCTGAAGACAATAGTAGGTGAGCAGGCTAGCTGCCATCGTCATAGAGCTCTCAGAGAGCTTTCCAACGGTATGTTGTGCGCCGAGTAACTCCTTACGGATCAAAAGTTATGGGCACCGGAACGACGGAGACATGGTCCTAAGTCCGACGCCCTCGGTTTGGGGGCCCAGTCTCTACGTAAAGCGAAGTTGTCTTGCCCAAGGTGCCATGTGATTCAATAATAGAAATGTGATGGAATAGGTTGTCGTCCCTTTCGCGGCTCACGACGTACGATCCGGGATGGAAAAACAACGCAAAAGAAGAAAAGTGTGCAGAAACTGATGAAAAGATTCAATTTTGGGGTCCAGAAACAGGTGCAGCCCAGCAGGCTTGCTGCCCTCATCGTATAGCTCTCGGAGAGCTTTCCAACGGTATGTTGTGCGCCGTGTAACTCTTTACGGATCAAAAGTTATGGGCACCGGAGCGACGGAGACCTGGTCCTAAGCCCCACGCCCTCAGTTTGCGGGCCCAGCCTCTACTTGAAGTGAAGTTGTCTTGCCCAAGGTGGCGTGGGATTCGGTAATAGAAATGTGATGGATTAGGTTGTCGTCCTTTTCGCGGCTCACGACGTACGATCCGGGACGAAAAAACAGCGCAAAAGAAGAAAAGTGCCCAGAAATTGATGAAAACGTTCCATTTTGGGCTCCGAAAACAGGCGCAGCCGAGCGGGCTTGCTACTCCCGTCGTAGAGCTCTCGGAGAGCTTTCCTACGGTATGTTGTGCACCGCGTAACTCCTTACGGATCAAAATTTATGGGCACCGAAGCGACGGAGACCTGGTCCTAAGCCCCACGCCCTCGATTTGCGGGCCAACCTCTACGTGAAGCCAAATTGCCTTGCCCAAGCAAACCTGCTATGCTGCGCCAGTTTTTGGAGCCCAAAATTGAATGTTTTCATCAGTTTCGGGATACTTTTATTCTTTTGCGCTGTTTTTTTATCGCGGATCGTACGTGGTGAGCCGCGAAAAGGATGACAACCTAATCCACAACATTTCTATTATTGAATCCCACGGCACCTTGGGCAAGAAAACTTCGCTTCACGTAGAAGCTGGGCCCATAAACTGAGGGTGTGGGGCTTGGGACCAGGTCTCCGTTGCTCCGGTGCCCATAACTTTTGATCCGTAAGGAGTTAAGCGGCGCACAACATACCGTTGGAAAGTTCTCCGAGAGCTCTACGACGGGGGCAGCAAGCCTGCTAGGCTGCGCCAGTTTTCAGATCCCAAAATTGAATGTTTTTATCAGTTTTGGGACACTTTTCTTCTTTTGCGTTATTTTTTCGTCCCGGATCGTACGTCATGAGCCGCGAAAAGAATGATAACCTAATCCATCACATTTCTATTATCGAATCCCATGGCACCTTGGGCAAGACAACTTCGCTTCACGTAGAGGCTGGGCCCGCAAACCGAGGGCGTCGGGCTTGGGACGATGTCTCCGTCGCTCCGGTGCCCATAACTTTTGATCCGTAAGGAGTTACGCAGCGCAAAGCATACTGTTGGAAAGCTCTCGGAGAGCTCTACAACGAGGGCAGAAAGCTTGCTCGCCTGTTCCTATTTTCGTAGCCCAAAATCGTACATTTTCATCAGTTTTGGTACACTTTTCTTCTTTTGCGCTGTTTTTTCTTCCCGGATCGTACGTCGTGAGCCTAGAAAAGGACGACAACCTAATCCATCACATTTCTATTAACGAATCCGACGGCACCTTGGGCAAGACAACTTCGCTTCACGTAGAGGCTGGGGCCATAAACCGAGGCCGTCGGGCTTGGGACGATGTCTCCGTCGCTCCGGTGCCCATAACTTTTGATCCGTAAGGATTTACTCGTCGCACAACGTACCGTTGGAAAGCTCTCCGAGAGCTCTACCACGGGGGGAGAAAGCTTGATTTTCTATGCCTATTTTTGGAGCCCAAAATCGAATGTTTTCATCTGTTTTGGGATACTTTTCTTCTTTTGCATTATTTTTTCGTCCCGGATCGTACATTGTGAATCGCGAAAAGGACGACAACCTAATCCTTCACATTTCTATTATCAAATCCCACAGCACCTTGGGCAAGACAACTTTGCTTCACGTAGAGGCTGAGCCCGCAAGCCGAGCGCGTGGGGCTTAGGACCAGGTCTCCGTCGCTTCGTTGTCCATAACTTTTGATCCGTAAGGAGTTATGCGACGCACAGCATACTGTTGGAAAGCTCTCCAAGAGTTCTACAACGAAGGTAGCCAGCCTGCTTGGCTTTGCCTGTTTTCGGAGCCCAAAATCGAACGTTTTCATCCGTTTCTGGACACTTTTTTGTTTTTTGCGCTGTTTTTTCGTCCCGGATCGTACGTCGTGAGCCGCGAAAAGGACGACTACCAAATCCATCACATTTCTAGTACCGAATCCCACGCCACCTTGGGTAAGAGAACTTCGCTTCACGTAGAGGTTGGGCTCGCAAACCGAGGGCGTGGGGCTTAGGACCAGGTCTTTGTCGCTCCGGTGCCCATAACTTTTGATTCGAAAGGAGGTACGCGGCGCACAGCATACCGTTGGAAAGCTCTCCTAGAGTTCTACGACGAGGGCAGCAAGCCTGCTCAGCCACACCTTTTTTCGGACCCCAAATTTGAACTTTTTCAACAATTTCTGGACACTTTTCTACTTTTTCGCTATTTTTCCGTTCTGGATCATACGTCGTGATTCGCGAAAAAGACGGCATCCTAATCCATCACATTTTTATTACCGAATCCCACGCCACCTTGGGCAAGACAACTTCGCTTCACATAGAGGCTGGGCCCGCAAACTGAAGGCGTGGGGCCTCAGACCAGGTCTCCGTCGCTCCGGTGCCCATAACTTTTGATTCGTAAGGAGTTACGCGGCGCACAGCATACCGTTGGAAAGCTCTCCTTGAGCTCTATGACGAGGGCAGCAAGCCTGCTCAGCTACACCTATTTTCGGACCCCAAATTTGAACGTTTTCATCAGTTTCTGGACACTTTTCTACTTTTGCACTATTTTTCCGTTCTGGATCGTACGTCGTGAGCCGCGAAAAGGATGACAACCTAGTCCATCACATTTTTATTACCAAATCCCACGCGACCTAGGGCAAGACAACTTCGCATCACATAGAGGTTAGGCCCGCAAACCGACGGCATGGGGCTTCGGACCATATCTCCGTCGCTCCAGTGCCTATAACTTTTGATTCGTAAGGAGTCACGCGGCGCACAGCATACCGTTGGAAAGCTCTCCTAGAGCTCTACGATGAGAGCAGCAAGCCTGCTCGGCTACACCTATTTTTGGACACCAAATTTGAACGTTTTCATCAGTTTCTGAACACTTTTCGACTTTTACGCTATTTTTTCGTCCTAGATCGTACGTCGTGAGCGGCGAAAAGGATGACAACCTAATCCATCATATTTCTATTACCAAATCCCATGTCACCTTTGGCAAGACAACTTTGATTCACGTAGAGGCTGGGCCCGCAAACCGAGGGTGTGGGGCTTAGGGCCAGGTCTCCGTCGCTCCGGTGCCCATAACTTTTGATCTGTAAGGAGCTACACGGCGCACATCATACCGTTGGAAAGCTCTCCGAGAGCTCTACGACGGGGGCAGCAAGTCTGCTCGACTGTACCTATTTTTGGACCCCAAAATTGAACGTTTTCATCAGTTTCTGGACAATTTTCTTTTTTTGCGCTGTTTTTCCATCCCGGATCATACTTCATGAGTCACGAAAAGGACGACAACCTAATCCATCACATTTCTATTACCGAATCCCACGCCACCTTGGACAAGACAACTTCGTTTCACATAGAGGCTGGGGCCACAAACCGAGGGCGTGGGGCTTCAGACTAGGTCTCCGTCGCTCCGGTGCCTATAACTTTTGATCTATAAGGAGTTACACGGCGCACAGCATACCGTTGGAAAGCTCTCCGAGAGCTCTACTACGGGGCAGCAAGCCTACTCGGTTGCACTTGTTTTCGAGCCCAAAATTGAACGTTTTCATCAATTTCTGGACACTTTTCTTCTTTTGCGCTGTTTTTCCGTCCAGGATCGTACGTCGTGAGCTGCGAAAAGGATGAAAACCTAATCCATCACATTTCTATTACCGAATACCATGGCACCTAGGGCAAGACAACTTTACTTCATGTAGAGGCTGGGCCCGCAAACCGAAGGCGTGGGGTTTCGGACCTTGTCTCTGTCGCTCCGGTGCCAATAACTTTTGATCCGTAAGGAGTTACGCGGCGCACAGCATACCGTTGGAAAGCTCTCCGAGAGCTCTACGACGAGGGTAGCAAGCTTGCTCAGTTGTGCCTCTTTTCGGAGCCCAAAATTGAAAGTTTTCATCAGTTTCTAGACACTTTTCTTCTTTTGCGCTGTTTTTTCGTCCCGGATCGTACATCGTGAGCTGCGAAAAAGGACGACAACCTAATCCATCACATTTCTAGTACCGAATCCCACGCCACCTTGGGCAAGACAACTTCATTTCACTTAGAGGCTGGGCCTGCAAACCGAGGGCGTAGGGCTTAGGACCAGGTCTCCGTCGCTCCGGTGCCCATAACTTTTGATCCGTAAGGAGTTACGCGGCGCACAACATACCGTTGGAAAGCTATCATAGAGATTTACGATGGGGGTAGCAAGCCTGCTCGGTTGTACCTATTTTCGGAGCCCAAAATCGAACGTTTTCATCAATTTTTGGGCACTTTTCTTCTTTTGCGCTGTTTTTCTGTCTCGGATCGTACGTCGTGAGCCGCAAAAAGGATGACAACCTAATCCATCACATTTCTATTACCGAATCCTACACTACCTTGGGCAAGACAACTTCGCTTTACGTAGAGGCTGGGCCCGCAAACCGAGGGCGTGGGGCTTAGGACCAGGTCTCCGTCTCTCCGGTTCCCATAACTTTTGATCCGTAAAGAGTTACACGGTGCTCAACATACCGTTGGAAAGCTCTCCGAGAGCTCTATGACGAGGGCAGCAAGCCTACTCGGCTGAGCCTATATTCGGAGCCAAAAATCGAACATTTTCATCAGTTTCTGGACACTTTTCTTCTTTTGCGCAGTTTTTCAGTCCCGGATCGTACGTCGTGAGCCGCGAAAAGGATGAAAACCTAATCCATCACATTTCTATTATCGAATCCCATGGCACCTTGGGCAAGACAACTTCACTTCACGTAGAGGTTGGGCCCACAAACCGAGGGCATGGGACTTAGGACCAGGTATCTGTCGCTCTAGTGCCAATAACTTTTGATCCGTAATGAGTTTCACGGCACACAACATACTGTTGGAAAGCTCTCCGAGAGCTCTACGACGGGGGCAGCAAGCTTGCTAGGCTATGCCTGTGTTTGAAGTCCAAAATCGATCGTTTTCATCAATTTTTGGACACTTTTCTGCTTTTGCGCTGTTTTTCCATCCCAGATCGTAAGTCGTGAGCCGCGAAAATGACAACAACCTAATCCATCACATTTCTATTACCGAATCCCATGCCACCTTGGACAAGACAACTTCGCTTCACATAGAGCCTGGGCCCGCAAACCGAGGGCGTGGGGCATAGGACCAGGTCTCCGTCGCTCCGGTGCCAATAACTTTTGACCCGTAAGGAGTTACACGGTGCACAGCATACCGTTGGAAAGCTCTCTGAGAGCTCTACAATGGGGCAGCAAGCTTGCTCGGCTGCACCTCTTTTCGGACACAAAAATCGAACGTTATCAATAGTTTTTGGACACTTTTCTTCTTTTGCGCTATTTTTCCGTCCCGGATCGTACGTCATGAGCCGCGAAGAGGACGACAACCTAATCCATCACATTTCTATTACCGAATCCCACGCTACCTTGGACAAGACAACTTCGCTTCACGTAGAGGCTGGGCTCGTAAACCGAGGGCATGGGGCTTAGGACCAGGTCTCCGTCGCTCTGGTGCCCATGAGTTTTGATCCATAAGGAGTTACGCGGCGTACAGCATACCCTTGGAAAGCTCTCTGAGTGCTCTATGATGGGAGCAGCAAGCCTGCTCGGCTGAGCCTGTTTTCGGAGCCCAAAATTGAAAGTTTTCATTAGTTTCTAGACACTTTTCTTCTTTTGCGCTATTTTTCCATCCTGGATCGTACGTCGTGAGTCGCGAAAAGGACGACAACCTAATCCATCACATTTCTATTTCTGAATCCCATGGAACCTTGGGAAAGAAAACTTCGCTTCACGTCGAGGCTGGGCTCGCAAACCGAGGGCGTGGGGCTTACGACCACGTCTCCGTCGCTCCGGTGCCAATAACTTTTGATCCGTAAGGAGTTACGCGGCTCACAGCATACCGTTGGAATGCACTCCGAGAGCTCTACGACGGGGGCAGCAAGCTTGCTAGGCTGCACCTGTGTTTGAACTCCAAAATCGAACGTTTTCATAAAATTCTGGACACTTTTCCTTTTTTGCGCTATTTTTCCATCCCGGATCGTACGTCGTGAATCGCGAAAAGGGCGACAACCTAATCCATCACATTTCTATTACCGAATCCCACGACACCTTGGCCAAGACAACTTCGCTTCACGTAGAGGCTGGGCCTGCAAACCGAGGGCGTGGGGCTTCGGACTAGGTCTCCGTCGCTCCGGTACCAATAACTTTTGATCTATAAGGAGTTACACGGCGCACAGCATACCGTTGGAAAGCTCTCCGAGAGCTCTATGACGGGGGCAGCAAGCCTGCTTGGTTGCACCTATTTTCGGAGACCAAAATTGAACGTTTTCATTAGTTTCTGGACACTTTTCTACTTTTGCGCTGTTTTTCCGTCTCGGATCGTATGTCGTGAGCCGCGAAAGGGACGACAACCAAATCCATCACATTTCTATTACCAAATCCCATGCCACCTTGGGCAAGACAACTTCTGTCATGCCCCTACCCCGGCCTATATGGTTAGACTAGTGTGTGATCTAACATTCAAGTCATATCACATACTTAACCGTTTATGAAGGTTTAACACTTAACATTTTGGCCTAAACTCCACAAATTCTCCAGAAAACCGGCAGCATAACGGTTGTAATTGGGCTCCTTAGTTTGACCTAATTCGCTAATCGCCTCAAAATTTACAATCTCAAATTCATTTCCAACTATGATTACTATTTACCGTCAATTGAATCGCATACTAGTTATCTCAATGTCTCATTTGATTAATAACCTAGCATGATACTATGTCTCGTTTGTTTAGTAATCCTCGTTACAAAAGTACCTATTGACCTTAGCTTAACAATGGGTACCTGCTTAAGATTGGATAGGTTCATTTTACTTAGTCCTTACCGGATACTTCATAATCCTATGATAGATACTAACCAGTAACGATAGGAAAATGACCATAATAGTGTCTGTCTAGTTATTATTAGTACAAACCAAAATTAGACCCCAAATTACAACGGGGGCCTTTTACATTACAAACATCAAGCAACATGAAAAGAAATAGTCTTCAAGCAGCATAGTGTTCACAAATGGCCATAATCAAGCAAAGCACATAGGATAGGCAATCATTCCAAGGAATCATCGTTAGACACGTCGTCCTCGGGTACCTATTCTTGATCTTCTTCACCTGAGATGATAAAAGAGGGTGAGTCCTTATGAACTCAGTGAGGGGGAAACGAGAAATAGGTTTTGAAACTCATTTTCTGGTTCAACTTATGAAAACCCTTTTTGCAAGCATGAATATATCACAAATGAGTACATAACAAATAATATAAGAGTAAAGGAACACAATTACCCGACTTTCCTCCCCGAGGTCTTCCAGGAACCAAGCTAGAGTACTTATACACATAGTGAAAAGGATACGGTGAACTTTTGCTCTCAGCTCATTTCCAGTATCAGTTGTTGCAGCCGACTTCAAATTATCCCCTTATCACGCCAAATGGGTGTACTCCGGCTGTACCCCGAAATCCTACGATCCAACTCTCCGAGGAAGTCTAGCCCCCAAGCGAGAGAGGGAATTGGACAATGGTAGTCACGGTTGCACTGGCAAGCCCGATGCCGCCCGGTGTGTGTGAACGCTGCCACACCAAAAATGAAAGGTTGCAACCTTGTATGCAATGCACATTTATGACATTTAATATATCACATTAGGAGGACAACAAAGTAGGTTGCCTCTGAGCAGTCATAAGATTGCACATTGACAAGTAAACAAGCGAGGCACAATAAGACAAGTAATTTCACTTGAAAGGCACATGGAGTTATATGAACATTAAACGGGCAGCCATGTAACACCGTAAATCAAGTCATATAACTCATTTCAAAGTTCACGTAATCAAATAACAAGATTATTCAACATGCAACGACATCTACGTGGGACCGGGTGCAAGAAAAACCTACTTATCAACATGAAATCATCGAAATCATATTTAGGGCTACAAGGGCAACTACGGGCAGCCTACTAAACACATAATCCAACACAACATACCAAGGATCAACACTTAGCAAATTCAGCTAGTTACTAGGGTTCCAATTTGTGCTTACCCGTGCGATTAAGCCCCAAGTCATCTCAAAATCAAACTCAAGCCATGCATCGATTGATTCAAACACCCTCAAGTATTTAAAACAGTCCACACAACATCCCAATGCCACAATCCCAAGCATTTAACCCAACAAGAGATGCTACAATAATTTTTCTAAGCATATCACTAAGTGAAACCCTCACTGCAATGGGCTGTTTTCTCACAGTCATTAAGACAAGCAAACAATCTCCAAATGCAGTGAATAAGATGTCATATTAAAGCTTAAGAAGTGATCTAAATTAAGAAACAAACCTTGCATCATTTGGAGTTCGGGTTCAATAGTTATAGCCAAAACAGTGGGATTGCACAAAACTGTCTAGATTTGCACACATTTCAATACTTGTCGTTTTTTAGGTCCTTAGGGTCCGATTTAGCCTTAGTCCATTTCTGAGAAAAAAGTCCATAACTGAACAATATAGCAGCACACCAACTTTCATGCATTTTGAATATCATTTACTAAGTCAAAACTGGTTCGTTCCACAAGGTCAGTGAATCTGCCAAAACTTGCTTCATTTTTCCAGACTTTCTAGATTTGGACACATTTTAATGATTTGCCATTTTGAGGACCTTAGAGTCAAAATTAGCTTTGGCCTATTTTTGCGAAAAATGTTTACGCATTTTCAATATCATTTACCTAGCCAAAATCACCTCGCACCAACAAGACAGAAAGCTGTCACATGCACGATTTCATCTAACATCACATTCTAGCCCAAAATCTTGACATGCATGGTTGTA